>NC_083716.1:121693905-121993905 GCF_028564815.1 Eubalaena glacialis | reverse complement strand
GAAAAATCTCCATTTCAACTTGATTATTTGGAATTGTGTGTGTGTGTGTGTGTGTGTGTTTCATTGAAGCTGTTATGAGACTTTTTTCTTAATGAAATTTGCAACATAAAACCAGATCAATATACACTACGATTTGGACAATTTGTATTTCAGTCTGCAATCATGAAACAAAATGGCAGTTACAGAACTCTACAAGGGGACATGTTTTCCAAAGTAGTAATTTATATGAATGAAAAATGATCTTTGTGTAAAGGTTATTTAGCTATGTGATTGTTCTGTGACTAAATAATTAAAAAATCATTTCTCAAACTACTCGTGAAATGATTCTATTTTCCATGTATCTTCTATTTATGTAATTTTCCTACCCATAAGGTGAGGTAGCTACTTGTGGAATATCTAATATATTTTGCCTTGTATCAAGAGCCAAGTGGTATTTTTCAACTGATTTTCCTTTTCTTGCCCCATAATACGTATTATATGTCAACAGATAAGAAAGTGTGTTGATTCTTCCTTCCCACTCACCATGACCTCCAACAAGTCATTAAGACCCACCAATGTCACCTAGCTACTGCTTATCTGCTGGGGCTGTAATCTCGCCCTTGAGGTATTAGAACGAGCTTTTAGTTTTGATTGTCCAGTATAAGCATCCTCCAGCCGCACGTGATTAGTGAATACTTGGAATCTGGCAGGTTCATACAGCGACTAGCTGAAAGCATCAAGTACACACTGGAGTTGAAGATAGTATTTAAAAAGAGAATGTAGGGAATTCCCTGGCGGTCCAGTGGTTAGGATTGCACGCCTTCACTGCTGACAGCTTGGGTTCCATCCCTGGTTGGGGAACTAAGATCCCACAAGCTACAAGCTGTGGGGCCAAAAAAAAAAAAAAAAAAGGAATGTAGACTATTTCATGTATAATTTTATAATGATTTTATATTAAATGACAATCTTTTGAATCTATTGTGTTAGATAAAATGTGTTCCTAAAATTAATTTTACCTCTTTCATTTTACTTTTCTAATGTGGCTACTAGAAAAAACTTGCTATGACCTACGTGGATCTTATTATGTTTCTATTTTATTGTACTGCTCTAGTTGGTCTCTGGGGCTTCTGATTCAAATTCATTCCAATACTGAGCTACCAAAGGGGCCTGTCTAAAACACAATTCTAACCACTAAACAGACGCTTCCAGATGGTGTACAGAACAGCTTGATGCAGAAATTGTAACTGGGGTAGAATAATAAGACTTGCTTAGAGACAGTTATGTTAATGACACGGTAGCCCTTAAGAAGAGTTAAATATAGATAATTACCAATGGGTCCATTGTACAGTAAGCTGATGCTTTGAAATCACCATTGCATAACATGAGTTGAGAAAGTAAAACACCCTTTTACAAAGCATCAGCTTCTCTCTTTATCAACATATACTCACATGCCCTAAAAGCTCTCCAGTGTTAACAAGTAAGAATTTTAGTTGCCGTTAAAAGTAAAATCAATTAAGACCAATATTAAAGAACAAACTAGCTATTTCTGGGCATATTAGTATGGTTCCCTACTTCTTTATAATTTGTCTTCTCCACAAAATAAAATCATCTACTTCCCAAATCACAAATTTAAATGTAATAATATATAACATCAACATTTTTAATAGTACAGGGACAATATTACCTCGCAGCTGCCTTTTTGTTTTTTCCTAATGAAATTTCAGGAGAAATGAAATGTATCATTTGACTCACGGTTTTTTTTTTTTTTTTTTTTTTTGACTCATGTTTATGTAATTAGTGGAATATGTCCATGCAAGGAGATTCAGGTTTAACAACTTTTCCCTTCTGCAAAGCAAATCACCATAATGCCATTTTCAAGGGAATTTTTTCCTCAGAGATGAAAAATGCAATCTGACATTTGTTTGGAAAGCAAGTTGGTGAGGGATACTGTTGTGGACTGTGGATACAGTATTGAACTAAGTTTAGCAGGTCAATTCAAGGATTGAATGGTAATCAGATTTCATTATCAGCCCAGTGATTCAAGTTCCTCAGCTAAATGGCCTCAAACAAAATGGAAATAATTAGAGAATGACTTTTAAGGTAGTGGAAGTGAGAAGACATCCTGGGGAGTTTCATTCTTATGTGGATGTTTGAACTTCACTAATGTGATTATGGTAAAAAGTTCAGTCATTTATTTTTATTTTTCAAATATGTCACAGTTTCTCTCAATAGTTCACATGAAAACTGTGACATAAGGTATGCAACATAAAGGAAGGCCCAAAAGGCTAGAAATGAAACCAACTAATTCTAATGAATTTTAGTAAATGTATTACAAAGGCTAAAATCCTACAGAGCATGTGTCATAGGAAACAGTACTTATGTGTGTAGTAAAATGAAAAAAAAAAAGATATGACAATGACTTCCAGAGAATCCACATTTTTTCTTCCTTTGAGAACACAAAGAAAACAAGACGTAAGTAGTATTTGCAACATCATGTTCAACATTTCCTTCTTTTTACAAAATATAATTGCAGATAAAATTAATAAAGAACTTGGAGCCTTTCAAATAAAGAGGCAAAGGCTATCTGACTGCATTAAGAATTTATTCCTATTTAAACATACATGAGGTAACTTTTGTGAAAATTGATTTATCTATGTATTACATAGATGTATATTTTTTATTACTAATGTAACTATATCGTGACGTGCCATTAAATTTAGCTGAACAGCTGTTAAAATATATCTTCAGATAATCTATATGAAACTTTATTTAGTTACACTGGCTTTACATACATTATCTGTAATTTATACAAGAATATAGTTGAGTAGATATAATACTATCAATTTACCGATGAGAAAACTGAGGCACAGAAAAGTTAATTATTTACCAAAAATCACACAAATTGACTCTGATGGGGCTGAAAATTGCATCCAACTCTCTTGATTCCAAAGCCCCTTATCTTTATGCTGTATTATTCTTATCTCACACATGAATGTAACTTTTGTGTAAGAAGTAGATCTTCATGGAAGTAAAATGTGCATAAATTGGAAAAACTGCTTTATGTAAAAATTTGGAAAGTTGAGGAAAGTCTTTATGTCAGCTCTCAGTCATTTGACATCTTGCTTATCTGTTGCATTGCCATTGTTATAGGATCAAACTGATTTTTAGGAGATTTCAAATGTAAAACAAAATTGGATCAGTATGTCCTATTAATTTGGTGATTGGTAGTTCTGTCTGCTATACGAAGTGGTAGTTAATGAAGCTTCCTATGGGGACATCCTTTCAGAAGGTCGTAACTTATCTGAATAAAATATGATCTCTGGGTAGAGGTTATAGAGATAGGCAGGTGTTCTGAATTACATAACCATTTCCAAAACTTCTAGGAAAGTGATTCAGCTTCCCATATATGTTTTATCTATGTGGGTGAGTTATTTATTTAGTTGTCTAAATAAATTTATAAATGGCTTTAAAATACACTTTAAAAATGCTAAATATATTTGTTTTGTGGAATGTGTAGTATATTTTTATTTACTTCAGGAGACACATAATATTCCTCTGATTCTCCACTTCTTATTCAATAATATTTGTTCTAATATTCTAATATCAACCTTTGAAAGTGATCTATCTGAACACAACTAGACCTATAGTATTTATAGTTTCTGTAATTATTATTCTTCAGTGGTCACTCCATCACCTAAATGATAAAATCAAAGTTCTTAATTTGTCTCACTAGGCCTTTCATAATATGATGGTTATTAGTTTTCTGACCTGATTTCTCACCATCCCTCCCTTGCCTTTTATGCTCCAACAGCACTAAGTTCGTAGCCAGTGTGTTTCTGGCCTTTGGCCATTTGCTTAGGTTATTCATTTTCATTCATTCATTAAAGACATTTATTGAACACCTCCTCTGAGAAAGACACTGGTGTGGTGTTTGGAAATTTAAAAAAGGAAAAATTTTTTTCTGCTCTAAAAAGAGCTCATCATTTAGTAAAGGAAAATCCTTTCAAAGAGCAACAACCAAAAAAAAAAAAAAAAAAAAAAATCCACTGTAATACAATGCAGCAGGTTCTTAACATCCAAGAAAACTATTATACTGCTTCAATACCTTGACTCTTCCTTGTCCTCCACTTGCTTTTTATTCATCTCCAACTCAAGAAATCAGGTCACCATCCAGTTTTAAGCATCCACCATGGCATGAACCCCACTAGGGGCTAATGGAAATATAGAATATACAGAAGATGGGGTGGTTCCTCTCAAAAAGTATGCATGGTATTATGAAGAGGCTTAAGTGAACTAACTAGAGATTGATTTAATTAAGGATCAATATACTTTTTCCATAAAAGGTTAGGTAGAAAATATTTGGGGCTTTGTGGGCCATACAGGCTTCAATTTAATTGCTCAACTCTATCCTTGTAGCACAAAAGCAGCCACAGATACATGAATAGGCATGGCTGTGCTTCATAAAATTTTATTTACAAAAATAGGTGGCAGGCTGGATGTAGCCCTGCCAAAACTGCAGGCTGGAGGCCCAGGTGAGTCAATGGTTTAGTTCTAGTCTGAGTTCTAAGGCCTGAAAACAAAGAGAAACAATGATGTGGTTCAACGCAAAGGTTAGCAAGCTTAAGACCCAGAAAAAACTGATGTTTCAGTTTGAGTTTGAAGACAGGAATAAAAACAGTTTTCCAGTTCAAAGGAAATCAGGCAGGAGGGATTCTTTTTTATTTTAGGGAAAGTCAGCTTTTTGTTCTATTTAGGCCTTCAGCTGATTGGATGAGGCCCACCCATATTTGGAGGGCAATTTGTTTTACTCAGTCTATCAATTTAAATAATAAACTCATCTAAAAATATCCTAACAAAAACATTCAGAATAATATTTAACATCTGGGCACCCCATGGTCCAATCAGGTTGACATATAAAATTAACGTCAAGTAGGCTGATTTTTTTGAAGTCAATTTGCATAATAGGAGTCATGAAAGTCTAATTGCCTTTTCCAAAGAACCACCTCCCCTTGCTCCATCACCACACATATATACCTCCTCCCCAGTCTACCTAATGATGCCATAAGAAAACATACTTATCATTAAAAGTCATTTAATACCACTCTTTTTAAAAAGGCTCCATGGTAGTCAATTATAGTAATTAGTTTTTATGGTTTCACTACATTTTCTCTTGTCTATTCACACACACACAAATAATCTACTTGCAAAATAACAATTCCATGTGATGATATACTACACCATCTCTTTTCTATAGTACGGAGTGCACATTGCCTTGTTGCCTCTGGCTTTGGGTAAAACAATGTGTGAGAGATGACATATGGCATTTCAATTTTTGTATTTTAGCATTTTATTAATTGAGTATGCTACTAGACCTCACCATAGAAGGTAGTAGGTATATTCTTAATGATTTTTTCCTTATTCAGATTTAGTGAGTAACATACCATTATCAAAATCTATTTTCTTTTAATTCTCTTTTAATTTTTAAAAAATTTTATTTATACCATTTACTCAAATAACAAGCGTCAACATTCCATTGCTTAAGTAGAGATTAAAGCTGATTAGGAATTACTATCTGACACTGTCAAACATTGCTTTCTTTTACATCTCTTTATCTCTGTCCTGTGTTCCAGCTGTCACTATCCAGTTGCACTAAAGAAGCAAACATTGCATACTAGCATAAGGAACCAGGATGGAACTATCACGTTGTTATGGGATCCTTTTAGATTGGCACAAATTTCTGAAACTGAATTTCTCTTGACATAACTCTTGAGTTGATTTAATTCTCAATGGATTGGAAGTTCCTCTGAGTCTTAGATTTGTAGCTTCATTTATATAAAAGTGACTGGCATCTATCTTCTGCAATCCTCTTTCCAACAAACAATATATAGTTGGGGGTTTGACAAAACAGCATTCCTTTACAGGATTTCTGATGAAACTATAACTTTCTAGATTGAAGTATATCTGAAGTCATCAATTTCTGGTCCAGTTATAATATGTCAAATGGCATTCTTCCAAGTAAATAGCGAATATTATTTCTCTCTCCTTTTCCCTCTCTTCCTTTGAAACCTCTGAAGCTGTCCTCAGAGCAAAGTAAGGTTTAAAGGAAAAAATACGGTTTGTAATTGAGATTTTCTGTTAACCTTCAGTCTGTAGTGGTTGTGTTCAATGCTTTTATTTTTCTTCTGGAAATAGTAGTAAATTAGTGTGTTGGTGACATTTCAGAAATCCCAACTTGGAGTATGACTTATACTCTATATTGCATAATAAATACTGACTTGCTTCAAACCCCTTGTCTATCTCTTATGTAGAAACCAACTAGACAGTGAAGTCATTATTCAGTTTAATTTGCAACATTTATAACCCTTGCTGGATATGCATGTGTTTGTTATATTCACAACAAATGTCCTCTGGATTTTGAGGTACACATTATGCTCTTAAAAGATTACTTACATTTCATACATTGTATTTTTTTTCTTTCTTCTCTGTGCTTAATGTTGTATTATAGAGAAAAATGTATATGTAATTGGGAATTAAGGTACTACATTTGATTTTAGAATATGATTCTGTCTGAATAGGAATCTTGTACACTGCTGTTCTGGATTTATCTATCCTATAAATTTAGGTAGAAAAAGAATTTTTTACTGTAAATTTATTATTAATCATGTCTTAAATTTCCCATCCCATCCTTTTGATTTTCAAACCTTACTTATATATTTTTCAAACCTTCCTTTGTTATTTGTATCTGTCTCTTCTTTTTGTCAATATTTATTCCTTACAGTGTTGGTAATAACACAGCTTTTGTCCTTTCCAATAAATAATTCGGTGCTCTGTTAAGGCCTCTAAGTTTATTGTTTAGGGTAAAACAAAGAGATGAATATAAAATTTCTACTTTTCCAAGGCATAACTTGAACAGCAAGTATTTCTGTGAGCAAAGCAAGCCATTGGAGGTGTAACTTTTCGTTGGGCTCCACTGCAACGGTATGGTCTATCCTGGGGCAAAGTTTTTCTCCATCTGTGGACCTGTGAACCTAGAATACAAGTTATCTGCTTCTTCCAAAATACAATTGTAGGACAGGCATAGAATAGACATTCCTATTCCAAAGGGAGAAATAGGAAGGAGAAAGGGGTGATTCAGATCCTAGCAAGTTCAAAACCCATCAGAGAAAATTTCATTAGGGTCCAAGGCCTGAGAATAATCCTCTGTGTCTTGAAGCTTTGTCCTCTGAGCTGTCCGTATGCCCCCTCCCCCCAGTCCCCTCCCCTCCCCCCGAGTTTGTGCTGCTCTCAGAGTCATTCTTCCTTTTTCTTGTATAGCAGTATGTGTTTGCAGCCAAGTAGCTCTATGATTCCATTCTTGCCTGTAGAATTTTAGAGGTCCCACAGTCTTTGGTCATTGTGTCCTGTTTCTGTCCCTTTCAATCTAAGATAGTAGTGTTTCTTCTGATTCTCGAAAACCATGTTGGTCTCCTGTGTATAACTCAGGTCCATGCCATTAGACAACAGTCCTCCACAAATCTTTTCTGCATGATCTCATCTCTATTCCTGGTTTCTGCGGAGATACGTAATTGGATCCATGAGCCGCTTCCCTGGTCCCTTCAGCAAAATGTTGTTCAGCCACACCTTTGACTTTCTCTTCAGAGCATGCTTTATGAACAGAAACTCTCCCAATGTGTTCTGACACTAATTTCTCTGACACCAACTAGGTGTCCTACAATTCAATTCTGACACTATCCAGAATTTGTGTAGATGCCACAAGTTAAGGGCAAAGTCCTTCAATTCTAACTAACTCCTTAGGGTTAGTGTCAGATCTCACATGTTAAAGGGCAAGGTCCTTAACAAGACTGCTTTTGCTAGATGCCAGGCACAGGAGAGATCCCTGAACTACCTGCACTTCTGTCGGAGTTTGGTCGCAAACATGGGGATTTCCACAATCCCCCTTCAAGTTCCTGGGCTTGTAGCTGCATATCTTCCATCTCTGCCTCCATTTCCACATGGTCTTCTCCTCTATGTCTCTGTGTTTCTCCTGTTCTATAAGAATGTCTGTCATTGTATTTAGGGCCCACCCCAAATCCAGGAAAATCTCAAGATTTTTAATGTAATTATATGCCCAAAGACCTTTTTCCAAATAAGATCACATTCACAGGCTCCAGGTTGATATATCTTTTGGAGGGTTACAATTCAATTCACTATACCCTCCCATCTTTCTCCACTCTCTGTCTCATTCTCTCTCACTCTCACTCTTGCTTTCTCTTTTATAAATGATATCTTTTTGAAACCAGTGGCTATTAATGCCAAATTTTACTTATAACTAGTAGAGCCAGGCTAATATTTTCAAGGTTCATTTACTCCCTCCCCTACAGTTCAGACATTGATCACTTAAATTTTGTCCCTTAGGTCACCTCCTTAAGACATTAAAACATTTGCTTCTCTGACTGCTGCATTTATTAATATCCAATTTAAACTGATCATCTTTTTATTATACCTTATTTCCACTGTACCTTAAATTAACCTTGTTCATAATGCTTTAACCTGTGTGTATATAGGTAAAAATAACTTCCATTATATAATACCATTAAATTTCAATGGCAATCAAATTCAATTTGTTTATAGAACTCCTATTGTGTGCAGGGCCAAGTTGCACTGCTTGTCAAACTATTACCCAGAGATCAGCTGATTTTAAAAGTCACTGAAAGAACTTGTTATACCAGCAGTTTACAGGTATAATCTCAGACATATGCTGTAGCTCTGAGCAAATACTCAAATATTAAATGATTAAAACATAGGCGCTTTCTACTCTATATTTCTAATGCATTGTGTATACATGTATTATCATACTAATAAGCAATACAATACAATGTATTATATATAGCTTAAAAGAGTGTTAGTGACAAGGACTGTGCCATATTCATCTCTATGGCACATAGCATATAGCTGCACCTATCTCATTCATCTTTGAAGATTCTGTGGTATATGAGTCAAGAGCTAAAAGTAGGATTAATTTTTGTAAAGGGATAGGTATCAAGAGTTGTATGATGGTAAGCATAGTTGTCAAGATATTCTGGGTGGGGCTTCCCTGGTGGCGCAGTGGTTAGGAATCTGCCTGCCAATGTAGGGGACACGGGTTCGAGCCCTGGTCTGGGAAGATCCCACATGCCGCGGAGCAACTAGGCCCGTGAGCCATAACTACTGAGCCTGCGCGTCTGGAGCCTGTGCTCTGCAACAAGAGAGGCTGCGATAGTGAGAGGCCTGCGCACCGCGATGAAGAGTGGCCCCCGCTTGCCACAACTGGAGAAAGCCCTCACACAGAAACAAAGACCCAACACCGCCAAAAATAAATAAATAAACAAATGTGGGGTTTAAAAAAAAAAAAAAAGAAAAAGAAGATATTCTGGAGGCCCAGTTCCATCATATACTTTATATTGAATTGAACAACTATGTCCTCATTAATAAAGAAAATTCATTAAGGATCTTTCTCTGAAAATTATTATGAGGAGTACATATATTAACTAACTAAAACAGATTTCTTTATTAAATTTTGAGTGAGTCAGTAAATGATATATACAACTATCCACAAAGAATTATGCAACATGGTTGCACCATAAACTTACTATTTCTGCCTTTTTCTGTATCATGAATCTCATGAAGGTGACATTTCTCAATAATGATAAAAATGATAACAGCAACACCAGTGGTTACTATTTGTTATCCACTAACTAAGTATCAGGAACTATACCAGGTTCTGTACCCGTTATTTTTAATCCTCCCAGTATCTCCATGAAGAGCAGGTTGAAAATCATAAGATTACTCAAGGTCACAGGTAATTAAGTGGTGGAGGCAGGATTTGGACAGAACTGCATTTCTTTAAAGCCAATGTCTCTCTCTAGCTTGCCCCAAATTCTTTAGTGTCCATATAGAAGTAGTGTCAATTCTCTACCTGGCAACATCATGCCTGACTTGCATATGAGACATTTTCTATAGTATCAGATGAATTAAGTTGACAAGAGTTTTCCAGGTAGAAAGCTTGTGGATGTAACAGGCAGAAATGTAGAAAATGTCATTGCAATAAAAACAACATGCTTCTCGGATTCTAAAGAAAAACTCTCCCTCTTCCCATCCAGGAAGAAGATAAGGAATCTAAATCTGTATTTTTAAAAAAACAATTTTTATTGGAGTATAGTTGGTTTACGATGTTGTGTTAGTTTCAGGTGTACAGCAAAGTGAATCAGTTATACATATACACATATACACTCTTTTTAGATTCTCTTCCCATATAGGTCATTACAGAGTATTGAGTAGAGTTCCCTGTGCTGTACAGTAGGTTCTTATTAATTATCTATTTTATACATAATAGTGTGTATATATCAATCCCAATTGCCCAGTTTATCCCTACCCCCCGTCAACCCTGGTAACCATAAATTTGTTTTCTACATCTGTGACTCTATTTCTGTTTTGTAAATAAGTTCGTTTCTACCATTTTTTAAGATTCCACATGTAAGTGATATCATACGGTATTTGACTTTTTCTGTCTGACTTACTTCACTCAGTATGACAATGTCTAGGTCCAAATGCTTGAAATTGTTGACGGTGGACACACTATATGGTCTTCTAAATAATCCCATGGAGTGAGTTTTTTTTTTTTTTGGCTGTGCTGTGTGGCTTAGGTCCCCAACCAGGGATCGAACCCCAGCCCTTGGCAGTGAAAGCGCCAAGTCCTAACCACTGGACCACCAGGGAAGTCCCCATGGAGTGAGTTTGATGGGGTTATTATGGCTAGTTTATAAATGAAGAAAGTGAGGCTTTGGAGGGATATATATTTTCCTAAGCTACTGACAAGACCCTCTCCTTAACTAAACTGTAGTCAGGTGCCTCTAAGCCTTCTAGGCCTTGACCTTCAGTGTCTGTCCCTGTTTGGCCTGTATCACCCAATTTTAGCAAGAATCATGTGAATTCAGTTTAGAAAGAACCACCCATCTTTGATATCTGATCAAATTCCTCATCCTCTACAATCCCCCTAGTCACCTGATTATCCTGGCCCGCCTTCAGCAAGAATCCTGTTAAGTCCATTTACCCAGAAATCCCCCTTTACCTCTGATATTTCCTCTTAGTAATTTTCTGTCCACCACCCCCACCCTACTCCTTGGCTATGAATCTCTACTTATCCATGCAGTATTTGGAATTGAGCTCAGTTCTATACTGAGATCTCTCTTCCCCTAATGTAATAGTCCCTGAGTAAAATCTATTGGAGGGGAAAAAGTGAGAGCTGTCTGGATGGTAAACCTACAAGCAACAGAGACAGATTATTTATGGAGAATGACATAAAGGAGGGATGACACCACACTTTCTTGCCTACTTAAGGAAAGACTGGTGGTAACATTCACTGGTGCCATGGTAATAGGAGCAGATTTCAGGTGAAGATCAAAAAATTAATTTAGCTATATTGAATAAAAGTGTTAATTTTAAAAATCCAATTTAAGGTGTCTAGTTGCAAGTTAGACATTTGAGTTTAACCCAGAGCTCAATTTTATTTTGTTCTTATCTCTTTTTGGAATGAATAGTGGATGATCCTGGCCTTCTAACACTTGATGGCATTTTTCCTTATGACACAGTAGAAGAGAGAGCCATGTTTGTGAGAAACAATGTATTATCACTTTTTTTTCAATCCATAATGCCTTGGATGTTTATTACTGTGAATAACCAAAAACCCCACACTTACTTTAAAAAGAGAGAGAGAGAATTTGTTGCCTTTATGGGTTAGTGGAAATGAAAAAGTTCATGGGTAGGGTAGCCTCCAAGTGTAATTTGCTCAGTGCTCCAGCCCTATTCTCCTGAGATTTTCTTAACTCTTTTGCTCTAATCCTTCAGAGTCAGACTGGTATTGTTCATGGAAGAAAAAGGCTGTAGCAGTTTTAAACTTAACATCTGCAAGCTATGTTATCCAAAATAAGAGGATGGCCTCTCTGTTATAAAATTTATAAGAAGAGTCCTGAGATTAACAGTCTTAGAAAACATGAGCTGCTCCAGAAACTAAGGATGGAATCAGCTTGCTTAAACCACAGGGATTTTTGTTATACCTTGGGAGTTACAAAGAAGGGTGAATGGATATTAGAGAAGAAACTGACAGCTACTCACAATAATCTATTTGACTGATGAATATCCACGCCATCTCTATGCTCTTTTCCAATATACTCTTATCAACCTGGACTTTACTCATTTTCTTTACAAAAGTAGATAACAAAAGTCTCATTCAGTTATACCATCTAGCTCTGATTTTTAGGTTCACTGGATGATGTTCAGTACTCTTAATCAGGCACAGATATAGCTTCTCACAGCCCAGTACCTATTGTTAAATAAAAAATTATCCACTCTGATATATAAACTCTAATAAAAATTACCATGCAGAATATTCTTTGACATTAGTCTTAACAATATGTTTATAGATATGTCTCTTCAGGCAAGGGAAACAAAAGCAAAAATAAACAAATGGGACTACATCAAACTACAAAGCTACTGCACAGTAAAGGGGACAATCAATAAAACTGAAAGACAACCTACTGAATAGAAGAGATATTTGCAAATGATATACCCGATAAGGTGTTAATATCCCCCTAATATACAGAACTCATATGACTCAACAACAATGACAACAAAACCCAAAAAAAATCCAATTAAAAAATGGGCAGAGGAGCTGAATAGACATTTTTCCAAAGAAGACATACAGATGGCCAATACACACATGAAAAGATGTTAAATATCGCTAATTATTAGGGAGATGTAAATCAAAACCACAATGAGATATCACCTCACACCTGCCAGAATGGCTATTATAAAAAAGACCACAAATAAGTGTTGGTGAGAATGTTGAAAAAAAAGGAAACTCATATAGTGTTTGCGGGAATGTAAATTGGTGCAGCCACTGTGGAGAACAGTATGGCGGTTCCTCAAAAAATTAAGGATAGAACTACCACGTGATCCAGCTATCCCACTTCTGGCTATTCATCCAAAGAATATGGAAACAATAATTTGAAAAGATATATGAACCCCTATGTTCAACAAGGCATTACTTACAATAAACATGATTTGGAAACAATTTAAGTGCCCATCAACAGATGAATAGATAAAGATGAGGTGTGGTGTATATACACAACGGAATACTACTCAGCCATAAAAAAGATGAAATCTTGCTATTTGCCACAACATGGATGGACCTTGAGGGTATTATGCTAAGTAAAATAAGTCAAACGAAGAAAGACAAACACCATATTATTTCACTCATATGTGGAATATTTAAAAAACTAATAAACAAACAAACAAACAAAATAAATGATCAAACAAAACCAAACAAAAACACACACATAGATATAGAGAACAGAGTAGTGGTTACCAGATAAGGAGGGTGGGCTGGGGGAGGGTGAAATGGGTAAAGGGGATCAAATGTATGGTGACAGGCAGAAACATTTTTGGTGGAAGCATGCTATAGAAATATAATGTTGTACACATGAAAATTATATAATGTTATAAATGAATGCTATCTCAATAAATATAAGCAAATAAATAAATAAAATATTTCAAAGGAAAAAAAAATATCACTTGCAGAAGGAATATCTAGAAACGAGAAACAGTGGTCACTTGTCCACAACACAGAGAATATCCTCTGGACAACAGTAACAAAATCTACCTGCCTTGTTGGAGAAGTGAGGTCTCAGTCCACCAGCTGAACCCAGGTTTTGCTCTTCAGAGTAAATGGTTCATGCCCATTTATCTCTTCTCCAGGATTGTATGTAACCTCCCTTTGGGGAAGTTGTCCTTCAAAATAGGAAATGTTAAAAACCAGCCCGTTTCCATGTGGTGTAAACTCAGGGGCCTGGACCTTGCCCCACATTATAAGCCACTGGGAACCAGACTTGAGGTTTACTGGCAATACATCTTCTAAATTCTCAGTAGGCTTTAGGTCTGTTTCGGTCACACTTACAAAGGCTGGGAAGTCTCCCGCCAAAAATTTGGGTCAGATGTTGAGACTGATGATGACACACGCACACCCAGAAGGTATGGAAAGGTTTATCACTTACATAATAATGGGGCTTTTCTGGGGATAGGTGGGCAGACTTCCCAAGCTGATCTGAAAATGGCTTGAGGAAGCAAAACAAAAGCAAAAGCAAAACAAAACAAAACAAAAAAAGAGTACTGGCTGACGAATGGATAAAGAAGATGTGGTACATATATACAATGGAATATTACTCAGCCATAAAAAGGAACGAAACTGGGTCATTTGTTGAGACGTGGATGGATCTAGAGACTGTCATACAGAGTGAAGTAAGTCAGAAAGAGAAAAACAAATATCGTATATTAACGCATATATGTGGAACCTAGAAAAATGGCACAGATGAACCAGGTTGCAGGGCAGAAATTGAGACACAGATGTAGTGAACAAATATATGGACACCAAGGGGGGAAAGCAGCAGGGGGTGGAGGTGGTGGTGGGATGAATTGGGAGATTGGGATTGACATGTATACACCGATGTGTATAAAATGGATGATTAATAAGAACCTGCTATATAAAAAAATGAAATAAAATTCAAAAATTCAAAAAAAAAAAAAGAGTACTGGCTTCAGGTGTTTATTGTGGTCAGAGATTGCACCTGTGGTGAGTATTCCCACACGTGGGTGAGGGTTTGTGTGGTTTGAATCTCCAATGACTCCAGTGGAGGGAACACCCAGATTTATTAGGTTCCCCAGATGTCTGGCAGAAGGGGATGAAGGAGGAATAAAGCTTAAAAGATGTTTGCAGTCCCATATAAAAAGTGGAGTCAGAGTCTTTATTTTCAAAATCGATATTTTCTAATAATTTCATGTCCCAGACATCATGGAATCTTCTCTAGCCAACGTTTGTGGCCAGTAATGAGCTTGAACATTTCTGTCCACTCTTAACAAGTATTTCTATCTTTTTAACCCTCAGTTTAAAATTCTCCTTGGATAAATTGACCAAAGTAGACTGGGCAGACAAGGTAAAGGTAAACTGTCCTTTTATCCCAGGCTGCATCCCAGCTCTACATTGAAGTGACTGTCCCCTTTTACAAACAAAAATTGCTCTACTGGAATTGTTTGGGGAGGCTTTGGGGATCAGGCTTTTCCTGGGTCCCAGTCTTAAAATCTGCCAAGGTTTTAACTTTACTACCTTTGTCAGAACTAGTGTTAGAATTTGAGATAGAAAATCTAACTTTCCAATTGTGAAATTATTCAATATTGAAGTCTTATCAACATGGATTGAAGTCCTTGAGCAGACAAGACCTCTCATAGCAAAACTGTAGATCTTCCTCTTCTTTCAGAGGACAGGACAGTTTCAAAGTAGCTTATTCCTATGATGAATAAACTTACTGAAGCTACAAGAAATAGCAATCAAATAACACCGTCCTGATGTGTTAGCCATGCCTCTAATGTTGTAGCATTGTTAGGCAAAGGATCCATGTCTAAACGTTAGACAGGCTGCAAGTTAACAGCTATTTCACTAGTCTACAAAAATCATCTTCAATTTCTCACATGGGGTAGAGGAAAATGTGAAGGTGACCAATAGCTATCTACTGTAGCAGGTACTCAGTAAAAATATGTGTTCAGTAAGAAGAGGGTACGTTTCCAGAATTTAAACATTTAATTGATTAGCATGTTAAGTGCCATGGGACATTACTCATCTCTCACTTTGTTCCTAGACTTTAATTACCCAGGATCAACCTTTGTTAAGCACGTCTACCATCGTGGTCCTGAAGTGGCTTCCAGGGGGCCCTGAGATTTTCCTTTATGCTTGTTGGTAAAAACATCCCATCTGCCTGAAGATAAGCAGGACTGTATTAGGAAATTGAGTGGATGACCTTACGGTCTTCCCTGTCCATTTAGGGGCATGGATATCACCGTCCATGTTATACATTAATGTATGAAAAACTTGTCTTCTGTGCTTTCCCATGACAACTTTTCATATTGAGTCACAACATTTTAATTCAAGCTGCTTTTCTTGTATCAAATAGATTCTTTTAAGGAATTATACAAAGCTTTCAATTTTATAAGGTTGTGCATTTTTAAAAGATTTTTAAATAAAAATGGGAATGAAAGCCTTTGAAAGTTTATGCTAAATTTGTGTCGTTCTGAAATGGAGTCTTTCTTCTCTTTAATGGTTCTCTCAGTGCTGAAATTAGAATAATTGCTCTGGTTAACTTTTGCACTTCTTCTATGTTAAAGCCAACTGGATAAAATATATTTTTTCTTTTTTCAAAAGCAAAGCTTGGTCTTATGTAGCTTTTTTCCTGCTCCCTCATTTTGAAGTAATTTATTTTCTACCATAGCCAAGAAAATTAGTGACTTCATTTTTGCTACTTAATCCTCTCAGCTAAGAGTCACAGTCAGCTGGATCTCTCTTAGGGATGTCCCATAACAAGCATTCTATTTCTCCATTTCAAAAATATTTCTTTCCTAGGTTATTTTCCTTCTGTCTCTGCTATCTGATAGGAATTATCTGAAGCACTGACTCAGGCAAAGGTATTAGGTTGAATCCTGCACAAGGGAGCCACCAAGAAGGCCACTGGAAGGGGCTTCTTTTCCTCATTAGCAGAAAGGGGACATCTGCTCAGCAAGCTGAGCATCAGTAGATTTGCATCAGTCCAGAATGAAAAGCCTTTTTCAGTTTGCAGAAATATCCCTTTTCCTAGAGTTTCAGGTCTAGCTGTGCAATTTATTACAGTTCCGTATCAGTTAGGGATTTTTATAGCAAGCAATAGAAATTTACTCTGGTTAACTTACGAAACAGAAATGGAATTTGTTTGTAAAGATACTGCAGTAGCTTATAGAATTATGGAATACTAAGGCTTTCAGAAGGACAGACACCCGTGCACCCCTGCCGTGTCAGCAGCAGGAAAAATCGGACAACAGAATTAGCCAAGAGCTAATGTTTCATATACACCAATCAGAAGCAACATAATAATTGAAGAAACAACTGAAGTACCAGTTGGGAGGCAATACTCTGGGAGTGTGAAGTTCTGTCTTCCAGGAATCATAGGCCTCTCTATGGCATTGCGTCTCCAACAGGAAGAATACACAGGCAGAGGAATCAAGGGACAGAAGCAGAAGTGGCCTCAATTAGTATCCTCCCCAATTCCTTGACACAGTAAGAGACTTTGTGCTTCTCATTCTCTCAACTCTTGGCTCCACAGGATTGGAGTTCCTGGTTCACAAAGAGGGTACACTCTTGCCATAGAAACAACAAGCTAAAAGCTATGACTACCGCCTCATACGTTGGACTCCTGTGTCCAGGGACAAGCAGTCAGCCTGCTAAGTCATCATCTTAGCAGACCACTGAACCCGATCAGCAGAAGAAAGTAGAACAGCTGTTATCCAACTGGGGCAGTAGGTAAGGAATATGTATGAAATATGAGTTATCCTGCTGGGTAACTCTTGGTATTTTCTTGCCCAAATACAACTGTGAATGAATAAGTGCGGGACATTAACCTGAAAAAAATATGCTTGCCAGGAACGAAGATCCCTCAAGAATGAGGATTTGGGACACACCATGAAGTAAGCCACCCACTGAAATCAGCAAAGGTGATAGCTGAGGGGAACGAGGATTTGAAAGGGTGGAGGAGGAAAGAGATGGATGAGTACCAGTTGCAGCCCTGGGATGGGAACCGGGAAGGGGGATGCAATTCCAGTCACTACCTTATTTTTCTAAACTTCTCTGCACAAGTAGCTGCTCTCCAAATGCACCTGGAGAAGTGAATCCACAGGGAACAAGGGCTGGAATGTGGCAGAAACAGAGAACTGGAACTCTCAAAGCCCCCTTCAAGGAAAGACTTGTTGCCCAACTGAGAGGGGTGAGGTTTGCTGGCAACATCTTGCTGTTAATTTCTTCAGGTGTGCCTCAGCATTTGAGTCGAGGTCATGCTCTCTTTGGGTGGCCTCAACCAATGACTGGGTGACCCTGTGATACAAGAGTTCAGCAATTTCTGCTCACTACAGGATTAATTTAATATTTGCTCCCTGGCCCCAGTTGGGCTCACAGAGATTTTGTTATATTAGCATCACAGTCTCTTGAAGCCCACGCCCCATTCTGTTCCTCCCTTGTGCTTTCATATATGTTACTTTTGTATAAACGTGTTGCTGTACTAAATGTATCGAAATGTCAGCTTCTGTAAGACCCAACTAACATACCACTAAAATTCTTTTTTTCTTCTTTCTAAAGAAAATTTCCACAAGCAGTGTATGAGTCAGGATAAGATAATGCTGTCTCCCAAGAAACTGCAATTCTTGTTAGAGTGCCACACATTGTGATCTTGTGCCTTGGTTTAGCTGGCAAACGATTTCACATTACTGCAAAATACACCCTACCACTTTTAGGATTTAGCATAGTAGCATTATGTTCACTTCAAGTGTCCAGTGTATGTTTACAAACTCTACACACCCAATAAAAATATGAAAGGATCACATTTGTCAACCCACATTGCAGCATTGTCAATGTTCAAATGTGTGCCGATGTTTTCTTTTTCTCTGATCTTTTGAAAGTACTTTTTGAGAACATTTAAAATAAATTATTGCATCCAAGCATGACTTAAGGCTGATTCTGAGTTACCTCACATCCTACAATACCCTTTGTTATAGTGGAAAGAACTCAAGATTTTAGTCAAAGTCACCTAGGTTGAACTCTGGATTTGTCTCCTATCCAGCATGCGATGTCAGGAAAGTGACTTAATCTGTTTTTTTTCTTAACTTTCTCATGTGTACAATGGAACAATTATAATACCTTCCTTAAGTTTTTCCTTTGAGGATGAATAACGCATATAATGTAATCAGGGTATCTGGAACTCAATCAAGAAATAGTCTTTTCCAGAAGTTATAGTAGGTAAGTAAGGTGAAGAATCTGGAAAAGGGAATAAACTGTAATTTGTTTAGCACCTGACATGGGTCATGTCCTTCCTTATTTGTATTACGGCTATAATTTCATTTCTTTAATCCACATACAAGCTTGTGAATTAACCTTATATATTCTTTTTTTATAGCTAGGAAAATATAGGACTCTGAAAGGTGAAACAACTAGCCCAGCACGATATGGTTCATAAGTAGCAAGGATGGAGAAGTTACAGCATTTCCAACAGAGCCATTAATAAGAATTAAATGCCCAAATTGAATGATAACACTAGTGCTAGGTTAGTGTGCTTTCTTTTTCTTTTCTTTTTTTTTTTAACATCTCTATTGGAGTATAATTGCTTTACAATGGTGTGTTCATTTCTGCTTTATAACAAAGTGAATCAGCTATACATATACATATATCCCCATACCTCCTCCCTCTTGCATCTCCCTCCCACCCTCCCTATCCCACCCCTCTAGGTGGTCACAAAGCACCGAGCTGATCTCCCTGTGCTATGCAGCCGCTTCCCACTAGCTATCTATTTTACACTTGGTAGTGTATATATGTCCATGCCACTCTCTCACTTCGTCCCAGCTTACTCTTCCCCCTCCCTGTGTCCTCAAGTCCATTTTCTACATCTGTGTCTTTATTCCTGTCCTGCCCCTAGGTTCATAAGAACCATTTTTTTTTTTTTTTAGATTCCATATATATGTGTTAGCATACGGTATTTATTTTTCTCTTTCTGACTTACTTCACTCTGTATGACAGACTCTAGGTCCATCCACCTCACTACAAATAACTCAATTTTGTTTCTTTTTATGGCCAAGTAATATTCCATTGTATATATGTGCCACATCTTCTTTATCCATTCATCTGTCGATGGACACTTAGGTTGCTTCCGTGTCGTGGCTATTGTAAATAGAACTGCAATGAACATTGTGGTACATGACTCTTTTTGAATTATGGTTTTCTCAGGGTATATGCCCAGTAGTGGGATTGCTGGGTTGTGTGGTAGTTCTTATCTCTTCTCTACCCTGCTGTTATGGTGAACCAATGCTTTCACAGTGTGTTTTCTTTGAGAAGTAGACTGAGCTTTTAACAGGCAACTAGCTTGTGGCTTTAAAGGTAATCGATTTGAGTGATTTATTACAAAATGTGATTGCTTTTAAATATATACAAAGGATCAAAATAACATGAAAAGATGAATACATTGGAGATTTTACTGGGTCTACTTTCATGGTCAGATCGAACTTTTTGTTTTTAGCAAATAGCCTGTTAGAAATGGCTGATGGGGGGATGCTTCCTTCCACACTGAAGTGCTCACAGTTCCCAGAACATGCCAAGCTCAGTCAGACCTTTTCCTCTGTACGTGGCTCACATCTGTGACTTCTCATTGGAAAGACCTTTTCTCACTTATTTTCTCAGACAGGACTCATTCCTACTTCAACACCAGCATCTGCACCTCTTAGAAATGTCCCCTGGAACACTAACTACCCTGCCCTGACTTCTCAAACCATCACTCAATCACAGTAATTGGGGCCAGTGCCTTTCTTGCAGCATTTTGATGATGGCATTTATTAAATTATGTACAATTCGATGGATGGTGCTGTTGGAGGACAGGGGAAGTCAGAGCTCAGTAGATGCTTATTAAAATGTATTGGGGAGGATGGGAGAATGGCCCATTACTACTAAAATTAGCTAAGACTGGCTGGACTATCAAAGCCAATGATCTTGAACTACATTCTCTAGTGGACACTGTCAGTGTTCCACTCAGATCTCTGCAGATATGTTTTCCATTTCTGTGTGTCCCTCTCTTCGTTTACTATTTTGTGTTTCTAAAGTCCTGCACCTGCCCCTCTTCAGATGGTTGTTCCAGGGCTACTTTACCTGTATTACCAGTGACACAAAAACACGGGAATGTTGTGACCCTCTCGTCTTCCTGCAGCAAAGCTCTTAGCAGAGATAGACGGGAACCACTGAAAGGGGAAAGCCCAGCTCCCTTGCCTTTAGTCAGCACAAGATCTTAGAGGACCAGCCTGTGGCTGAGACTTTCCCCTTAAATCACCCCATTTGGCTCTTTTCCTTCCTTGTCTAGCTCAGATGACTCTGTTATTGGTTTCTTCTGGGAACACTTCAGTTACAAAGCATTTGCCCATGAACTATGTCTCAAGGTCTGCTTCTGGGAAATCCATCTTGAAGACATTAAATGGCCATTTACATTTACTGTTTATTTTATCAAAACAGTTTTCACATAAAGACCACCACAACAGAAGAGGCTCATATTGTAAAGCAGCATGACCACCCCTTCCTTCCCCATTCCCTCCTCTTGGCTATCATTTTGGATTAGGCTTGATTTTATGGTATTTTCTTCTGTATCACTAAATAATTACTGCTCTTATTTTATACATCAGATTTAGTTATGATTCTTTTCCTGGAAATTAGAAAAAAGATTAGGAAGTAGCTCACACGCTCATATGTGACCTCCCCATATGGGACCTTCATCCCCATCCTGCCAAGAGAGTTTTTTGTTTGTTCATTTTGTTTTTAATTCACGGTTCTATTTTGGTCAACTTCAAGCAAGGAACTTAAGCTGCCATCTCTCCATCTCTTAAAAATTTTCAAGATCTCCATTCATAGAACCCCCTTTCCTTCAAGAGAAATCCCTCCCAGACTCTCTTTCTTACGTTCTAATTTAGACTTTCAGGACTGCTACACAGCTGTCATCAGAGGACTTACTTTTCTTGCCCTCTTGAGTCTACAGCTTCCTTTTAATTAATTAGATCAATCTCTTCTCTTATTAGAATATATCCTTGAGTAATTTCCTAAGTGTGAATAAAGATAATTCTTTGAGTCTTTTCATGATGAAAATGGCTTTATCCTGTCTTCTCACTTTATTGTAGCTTGCCAAAATGTTCTATTCTAGGTTGAAAATCTTTTTCTTTCATAATTCTGAAGGTATTTTTTTCATTGTCTTCCTACATTCATTGCTGCTAAGAAAAAGGCTGAGGTCACTCTACATTTCATAGCTTTTTAACTGACCTATTTTTTTTTTCCTGTTTTGACACTTTTAGAACCTTAACTTTATCCTGCAATTTAAAATCGATACATCTCGATTTCTGATTTTATTTGCATATGTCTTGCACTCATTACATACTTTTCATTCAAATGACCATGTATTCTTTCAAATGTGAAAGTTTTTCTTGAATTCTTTATTAATTTTCTCCCCCATTATTTTTTTCTATTCTCTCTTTCTGGAACTTCCATATGTTCCTCATCTGGTCCTCTTTGTTTTTCATCTCTTCCTTTCTTTTCTATATAATTTTTGTTCTACTCTCTGGGACATTTCTTCACTTGAGTCTTCTTTCTCATCTACTGCTTGTTTTATTCTGACAACAATAATTTTAATATCTAGTTCTGTGATTTCTCTCTTTCCTAAGATCCTGTTCTTGTCTAAACATAAAATGTGTACATTTCCCTGAAGCTATTTTCTTTGGCTCTTTTTCTTTCATTCTGTTTAATTATCAGCCTATTTCATCTTACAGGATTTCTTGGAAATTCTACAGATCCTTCATTTTGGATTTGTACGTATGTGCGCAGCAATAGAAAGACCAGGTCGCTCACTGTTTATAAATAAGCTGTTAACAGGCAGACTCAGGGGTGAAGCCGGCTGCTGTGCTGGGAGAACGCTTAACATCAGGTTAAGGAGAGCTCTCCTTGGGGGTCCTTTGCTCTCCCCAGACACTAAGTGCATGTTTGTGCAGAAGAACAATTTTGTCTAGACATAGATATCAGACTTCAGGGTTTGTTCTGTGCGCTCACATGGAATGAATAATTTCCACCTAAGTGTGTTCTGTTAGACGTGTGATTTAAGCCTGAACCCTCGTTCTGGTCCACACTGTACCCTGATTTCTAAATGTAAAGTGTCTCTGAAGCTCTGCCAACAGGCCAGTACCCTCTTTGAGTCTTTTCAGGCTGGAAGTTTCTTTACCCTGTCTTCTCACTTTATTGTAGGTTGCCAAAGTGTTCTATTCCCCTGTGTTTATGGCCAAGGTTGAGGCTGCATTCCTCAATGCTCCTTCTCGCCATTTCCATCTTCCAATAATTGTTGGAATTTCCTGTCCATGGATCACTCTTTTCCCATTCTCTTTGCTATAGGTTTATGCCATGTTATGAATTTCTTTATTATCATTTTATGGAATAGGAGAGAGAGAGAGAGAGAGGGAGTGAGAGAAAGAGAGATTATGTGATGTTGCTTTCCTCTGCCCTCTTTTACTTCTAGAAATGTACAACTACTCCCATTTCTATTATTCCTAGTATTGATTCTAGTTTTGCTTCTACTATTAGCATGTAATTGGATCTAATATTTGTTTACAGTACCTTGTGACAGGAACCTTATTATGAGATTTGTGTATTTCATCATTTCACTTAATTATCACCTTATCTTTACAGGTATTACTATCTCCATTAAACATACAGGGAAATGGAGGTTCAAAAAATATCTTTCAGAACTTGAATTTGCAATTTGGTCTATCTGACCACAAAGGTCATAGTCATCCTACTATGTTAGGCTACAGCTACTCTCTGCCTTCCAACAGGCGGTGTTTAAAGATTTGCTTATTTGTTTGCAATTTGTGGCATACTAAATGACATCATTTGCACAAAATGAAGGACAGCTGTTGATCCAGTTTTTTCCAGATGTTATTATAGTTTTCTATGTAGTGACATTGCCCTTTTATATTTTACTTAGACTACATTTATATTAAATACAAACAAACTGGAATTATATTCTCTGTGGGAATATTTCACACCTGAAATGTAATATAAAATTCAAGGTGGAACTATATTTAACTAGCCTGAGTGTTCCAATTACTAATAAACAGAACTCTGTAAGGTGTCAGACACAAAGTTCTAAGGCAATTTTATGTTTTTTCCCCAGGCTGTAAATCTTACCAAAACACTCAATAAGTATTTTGGCAAGATATATTTTGAGAGTATTTTATGTATGTGTTTTCTAAAAACATTGGCTTATATACTATCTAAATAGCAGATTCTTGCAATTTACTTGTTTTAGTTGGGTTTTCTTATACTGGCCCACCTTGGAGTCTTGTAATAAATGTGTAGTTATTCTTATGAATAAATGTTGAGCTGCAAAGCAAGAAGACAATTTCCATCCTTCTTTTGATGGTATAGATTCATGAAAAAGAAGAGTAAAAGAGAAGCCTGAGGGACTATGCAAAATAATTTATTTATCGTGAAACTTAAATTTAAATATTCTTCCTAACTTTTTTTTTCAAATCCTTAGCTGTGACCTTGTGAACTTTTTAATCTCTATGCATTTTCATAGTTCTCATTTTTAAAATGAGAAAATTGGAATAGATTAATAGTTACAAAAATATTTTTTCAAAAACCTTTTGTTAAAAACATTATAATATAAAATAGATAATCAACAAGGACTTACTGTATTGCACAGGGAACTCTACTTAATACTCTGTAATTACCTATATAGGAAAAGAATCCAAAAAAGGATAGACGTTTGTATATGTGTAACTAAATCACTTTGCTGTACACCTGAAAATAACACAACATTGTAAATCAAATATACTCCAATATAAAAATAAATAAATAAATAAATAAATTAAAAAAACTTAAAAAAAACCCCAATATTATACAAAAGCCCAGTATATTTTAAAAATCCGGTAAAAGCTGAGCACCTCTGGTAGAAACCCTGTGAGATGGAACCTGGAGAAGACTGGAGCCCTGCTCTTCAGCCTTCACCTCACTTCAAATGGCAGCTTCAGGGTACGTCTCCTGAACCTTTGGATGCTCAGGAAAACTGCTGACACACATGGCATCTAAAGATGCTTCAGTCTCAAAATTTACATAACACTATGACACAGAGTGATGAATTTGGGGGAAAAGAGAGGACTTACCTTCAATGGAAATAGAAAAGTATGAAAGTGATTGCTTATGCCTCATTTTCACTATTTTTTTTTTTTTTTGGAGCTTTCTGTAATTAAATCTACCTGTATTTCTCATTACTGTATATAGCCATTTGTAGAAGATATTCTAGGACCAAGGAATTTTTTGCATTTTTTCATAATGACATAAATAACAATTTTTATAGTTTTATATGCCATTTCAGAGAAATAAGCTCAAAGATCAAAAGCTCAAAGATGGAGTGCTTGGTCCCCCAAGAAGTCTATATTTTTGATTCTGAAATCATAGACAAGATGATGTTCAGTACCAGACCTATTTAGCAATAGATTTTCCATTCCACAGAAATCCTCTCACTCCTGATTTCCTTTTGCAGTTTTAATTGAGTCACTCAGGGGAACCTTAAATAGACCTTTCCTTATAAGGCAAGGTGCTTCTCGAAACTTTTTGATGTCAGGTATCATACCTCTTTCTTTTTGAATTCTATGCAGTGTTTAGAGTAATACCTCACGCATCAAATGAGCTCAACCAATATCTGTCTTTGTTGGAAGAAGAGGTGAGAGGGTATCATGTTTGACAGAACTGCTTCTGTGTGGGATTTCTAAACTTTTGGTTTATACTTAGATTTATTTTGAACTCAGCAATATGATCTGGATCATGAAAAAAAAATCAGGTGAATGATGAATGGCAGAAAGTACAGTGATGAAGAATAAATTATAACAATTAATAGTTAAACTCATCTATTTTTCTAGTAGTGTTGCCCGAGCTATGATTATAGATTAAGACAGAAATGGTGAAATTGTAAGCACAGGGAAAAATATGAAACAATGAAGTTTTTTGAAATGTAGAAATGATTTTTAAAGTTCTCTGGTATGAAAATCTTCTTTTAAGTTCACATGAGACATTTTGTAAAACAGTGTTCAGTGTCTAAAAGTTGCATTTCATTGAGCATGAAAATACACATCTTTCAGTTTGAAATGGTAATGTGCTGGGTTGAGTCTTTGGGGATCAAAGATCAAAGGAGGCACAAATTTATTAAATGAAAAATGCAATAAAGGCTCAGTATAAATATGAATATATCTTGATACACTTAATAAGCTCTGAGTCTTTTTGGGTTGTAAGAGTTTTTCCAGTCTCTCAAAAATTCATGTTGCAGAAAGCAACTTTATCCAAATCATAAATCCCTACATCAACGTTTTAGAGTCCCCAATTATCCAAATATTCATTCCGCCAGAGATAATAATGTACAGCTGGTAAATGTTCAAAAGAATCCTATTTTAAAAGTTGCTTCTTAGAGGTGACAAAATAGTGGATAGAACGTCTAGTATCCATCATATCTCGATGCCAAAACAATGACTTTCAGAGCATTATGCACACTCAAGGATGAGCATCTCAAATCATACACCATAAAATGTATCATTAAGGTTTGTATTTTCATGGGAATGTCAGCCATCCTCCAGGTCTATATTGTCATAATAAGCTTGTCAGGGAGCTGCAAACTGAAACAGAAAATCCAGGGAAAGAAATAAGATTTTCTACCATTGTATTTTGTTATAAATTGAGCACTAAAAATGAGAGGTTATTTTTTTTCTTAGTCCCCAGGATGCTTTCTGAAAACGCAAATAAAACGTCAAGGCTTCCCCTCACACCTTGTATTATACATGACAATTCTCCTCTCCTAGAAGAAATGAATCCTTGCCACCAACCACAAGGCTCACTCTTATTGTTTTCTCTTCTTTGTGAGATATTAGATGATCATAAGGAACCCAAGCTGGGTTTCCCCTAAGAGCAACACAAGAGGAATGTCCATCTATCCTTCTGTCAACACCCATAACCCTGACTTGGCCGGGGGCCGGGGGGAGGGGGAAGCTCTATCATTGGGATGTTCTTCCCATTTTACTGTGGGTCTCAAGAATTCCTGGAGAAACAAAAGCGCTTCCTGGAAAAATACTAAGGAGCCTGCCCTCATTCCTAGGAATCATGAAAAACACTGTGTTGACAATTTGTTGCCTCAGGGCATTTATATCAATTTAGTCTATTGTTATCGGTTATCTATTAGTACTGCAATTTTTGTTCTACATGTTTTTGCTGGAGTCGCTATTTTGTTCTGACACTAACTTGAATCGACTTCTCTCTCCATCTTTCTTTATTAAGTATTGTGAGCATTCTGAAGAGGAAAAGGTTGCTTCGAGAGGGAAAACATTTCATCTTTTCAAAAGAAGGTACCAAATCTACTGTACGCTAGGCAGTAAGGGTCCAAGTAAAAACAAAACACCACTTTTCCTTCACAAGTGTTTAGTCTAGTTGGAATCAAGGAAGATTTAAGTATGAGAGAGCATCTGAGCTGAACCTAGATGGTATGTTTCCTAGGGCTGCTGTAACAAAGTATCACAAACAGGAAGAATAAAAGTAACAGAAATTTATTCTCTCACAGTTCAGACTGTCAGTTCAAAATTAGGTGACCAGTTTAAAATAAAGGTATTGGCAAGGTTGGTTCCCTCTTGGGGGCTCAGAGACAGAATCTGTCCCGTGCCTCTCTCCTAGCCTCTAGTGGCTGCTGGCATTCCTTGGCCTTTGGCAGCATAACTCCAAATTCTGTCTCCACCTGCAGCTGTCTTTTTCCAGAATTGGAGAGGAAACTGTGAGCTCTATCTAAGTGGGCAGGACATATCACTAGCAAGGTTCGTTCTTGTTTTGGTGAATGATAAGCAATTAGGCATGAAAGTCTAACCTCCCAATACTTACATAAAGAAGGCCACGCTCTGAGTTTCCCGAGCCCATCCCATGGCTTCTGGTATCTCTGAGTAACTAAGTCTATTTCTTTAGATAGTAAGTTTTCCAGAATTGTTCTACCACAGAATACCACTGTTTCTTGTCACTCTATATTTTTAGAGCATTATAGGGTGGGGGAAGTTACGAGGGATTAACCATCAAAGGTTTCACTAAACAACATATTTCTCTCATTAGTATATGTCAACTTTGAACTCAGAAACTCTGAGGCTCAGTTGGGCGGGAAGGTTGGACCTGTCCCACTGGATCTGCAGGATTTTCAGTGTATTTTTTTTAGCTGTCGTTTTCTCTCCTGAGAATCCCAATATGATTGCATATGATTTCTATTTTTAGAAGTTTGTTAATATTTTTAATCTGCTGCTCCTTTCCGATGTCCCCAAGCTCCTGTTCTAAACACTGTTGTTATTATTGTTTCTATACTAACACTTTAATATACTTTTTTGGGGAAATTGAAGTGTTTTGCCACCTTGAACTAGACGCCTGTGTGTATTTTATGACTGCCTCAACTTGTCACCAACTTGAAAAATTTTCATGTGAAACTTTTGCTGCAACCATCTGACAAGGAACTTTAGGAAAGCTTCTATATATTCTTGTCAAACAGTCTTGCTTTAAGATTTTAAAACAGCTTCCTGTGGTGTTCATATGCAGAACATTGCAGATGGTAACTTCCAAATGAACTTTAATAATACTTTTCCAACCACTATCAGGAGTGGGTGTTGACAATGTAGAATGCTAGGCAGTCTGGTGAACATTAAGGAGATCAGGACTTAGAAGTAGCAGTCGTACGTGTTGTAGTCTTTGCTCTCTCAATTACTGACTATTCAACCTTGGGTCCTGAGTTTTCTTATCTATAAATGAAATTGGACTCGAAGATTTCAGCCTTTTTTTCAGATCTGATGTTTCATTGTCTCATGGTTTTAAGATGCTAGTAAATTCCAGTCAGTGTTATTCCCATAAGAAAGCAATTATACTCCAATAAAGATGTAAAAAAAAAAAAAAAAAAGAAGAGATTCCAATACAGTTAGACACCCAGACTGGCTTACATTTTCAACGGATTTTGAACGTTGCAACAAAATCCTAGCGCTGTCACAGAAGGAGGGTGTTAGCACTTTCTGTCTTCATACTAGTTTTTCTCTGTTATAACTCCTTTAAAATAGAAATCCTTTGCACATTCTGTTACATAAGTTTCAAAGACTGTGTAGATGTAGAATAAAGTATGCAGAAGTCGCTAAAGTGGGTCACACAAGTTAAGTCTAGTCTTAAATTTTGTACCCTGTCTCATTATTTATAACAAATTTCAAATACCTTCACATTAGGTACAGAATTCTTTCTGATCACTTACAACCATATAAGTCCCTATTGATTTCCTCCCCGATCATCTTATCCCGTCCATGCTGAAGCCACACTGAAATGCGTGAAATGCTCCAAACTTGCCCTACTCTCAAATGTGTGCCTTAGCACGTAACGTTCACTGTGAGGGATGAAATTTCCCACTTTCGTAATCAGATCATTCCTTGTTAAGTTTTCCACACGTTTCCTTTAGGAAATTCTTCTGCTCCCAAGTCAACTCTACCACTAGCTGGACAGGTATCTTTCCTTTGTGTTCTTTGGTATACTGCGCTGTATGTATAAAAGAGCTTCAGAAGAGCGTGACTTGTATCTGTACACCTTGGGTCCTCAGTATTTAGTACAAAGCCTGGCCTATTATTTGATTATTAATATGCTTGTTGCATGGATGAAAGTTAGGATTTCTAGCTACCCTCCCCACTCATTCACCATCTTCCTCAAAGAGTATGAAACAATGTCCAAAATAAGCACGTACCCAATAAAAGATAAACAGCTTTAGTCTTCCTCTTTTCTCCCCCATTTCCAGGTTCCCATACTACTACTACTAATACTACTACTACCACTCTTACTACTATTACTACTACCACTCTTACTACTACTACTACTGAGCTCTTAATTGAATCTTTATACTTATTGGAATTGATGCTTGTGTTACATTGGCACCTTCTGGCGCCTTTATCTTATTCGTAGCAAGCTGGTTGAGACACTTTGCATTTCCCCTTCAAGGTGCAGTGCCTCATGTCTTCTATAAGAATATATACTTTACTTTTTAACGGCATGATTTAGGTATAACTGAAACAGAATAATTTGCACATATTTAAGGTTTACAATTTGATAAGTTTTGGTGTATTTATGTGAAACCATAAGCACAATCAATATAAGGAACGTATCTATCACCCCCCAAAAGTTAAAGAAAATATATGTGTATATGGAATATGCTAGTGATGGACATTATTTCCGTAATAAAATATCATTAAGGAGAATCAGGTTAGGCCCTCCTATCAGGCATTAACCATGGAAGCTCTGATGACAGACTGCTGAGTGGCGCTCACTAGCAGTGTGACATAAGCAAGTGACTTAATCTCCGGGAATTTGTTTCTGCAAATGTAAAATTGATATAATAATAGTACTTATCTAGAGTTTATAATGAGGATTAAATAAGACGTTTCATGTAAAGTCCTCACCATCAAGGAAAACACTATACACCATGCAAGGCACTTAATGATTACCCCCAAACATGCTGAATAATAGAAAAAAGGAAAGAAATGAAGTGGACCATTTGGCAGAGAACAAAGATCACTCTGGTACAAATAGCTACTTCCTAAAATCCTATCTGATCCCATTCAGGTAGGTATTCTGGTGAAGTGGTTCCTTTTTAACAGAGTTTCTTTTTGTTAACCACCAGATAAAATCTTTTTTTTTTTTTTTTTAATTTTATTTATTTATTTATTTATTTATTTATGGCTGTGTTGGGTCTTCGTTTCTGCGCGAGGGCTTTCTCTAGTTGCGGCAAGCGGGGACCACTCTTCATCGCGGTGCGCGGGCCTCTCACTGTCGCGGCCTCTCCCGTTGCGGAGCACAGGCTCCAGACGCGCAGGCTCAGTAATTGTGGCTCACGGGCCCAGTTGCTCCGCGGCATGTGGGATCTTCCCAGACCAGGGCTCGAACCCGCGTCCCCTGCATTGGCAGGCAGATTCTCAACCACTGCGCCACTAGGGAAGCCCCAGATAAAATCTTAATGGTGACATTACTGTACTTTCTTATACTATATTTATTCTGATCACTGCTGGCATATATTGAACCTACCTCACCTAAAATTAAAACCTGTACTGCTCTCAACACTGTCTCTAATTTCCTTATTGAAAAAATTACAAGTAATAGAGATTTTTAAAACTGTTTGCTTCAGAATTAAGTCCTTGAGTGAAATTTTGGTGTCACTAATATAATATAATAGAGTGTGTTATTAGCACAGAATTGTATGTGGCAGACTTCCTCTCTTTACTTTGATGTCCATTATCTCTAAAGGGCTGTCTACAATCTTGATGTCTATATACCAAACAGCCAAGTGGTTTCCCTAAGTTGTTTGTACCATTTTATTCCTTGAGCTGTTTTGTGGGCAGTTTTCAATGCATGGAATTTAATGGTACATAAAGCTCTGGGAGAGGAGAAAGGAGGAGAGGAAAGCAGTTTGACAAATAAAAAGAAATTGATGCTGTCCTTCTTCAACCCTACTATTTACTCTCTTTCAACGTAGATGTGGTGGAGAGAATTGCAAAATGACCTAAAAGACATTCTAATTTGTGATGACAGGTGAGAGCAGATGTGATGAGAAGGAAAAGAGAGAATATTTGAAGGCGTAGAAGTCCAAGTAGGGCCTTTGGAGGATGAGAAGAATCCGGGGAGGGCTATGAGTTGAATGTTGCTTGCCGTGATTTTGTGTATTAAATATAATAGATGAATAGATGCCAAATTACTAAACAAAAATATATTTAGGTGATGAAATTATGGGAGATGTTTTTCTTCCTTGGAAATTTTTATATTCTCAAATTTTTCTAAAATAAGTATGTATTACTTGTGAAATCAGAAAAAAATTAAAAATCATAGCTACCCTTTTTGCTTAAAAAAAAGCTTAGAACCAATTTCACACCCAATTTAACTTTAAAGTAAAACTATTCTTAATTCCACAGTAAAAAAATATAATTTAAATCACATAGAGTTCAGAAAGAGGCCCTTCTCTATTTTGTTAACTACAAGGACTTATTAGAATACATTATTGTGTAATTTCTAGTCTAGAAACGACATTGAGAGGTCATCTACTTCATTTCCTTATCATCACATAAGATGCCTCTTAAATTATCTGAGGAAGATTAGAATCCATCTTATTTTAGACCTTTTGAGAAGTTGCCATGTCTTCCTCTGCTGGTGCTTTTTAGGACTTAATATTTTGCTGACAGAATCATTAAATTCTATATTTAATGGTGGCCTAATGAAAAGTTATGAAAGAATGACTGCTTTGGAAAACCAGAGAGGACTCTTAGCACTGACACATGATTCACAGTTGTTTTTATCCTTCTCTAAAATCAAATGAAATTACTAAAAACACTAAATCATTTCTGGCTCCTTGAAAACAGTCTTTCTTCCATGACTGAAGTTTTCTCTCATTGAGGGGCCCTAGTTTCTATGGGATTAACATCCTTATTGGGATACATGGGGGACCCACGTGGCTAGAGCATCTACACTGCACCAAACACGCCAGGCTCAGTATTAGGGTCTTTCAGTCCGATCTTGTTTAGTTCTCAAATAAGTCCCTGAGATGTATGGTTGTAATCCCATTCTACAAACTACTCAGAAAAGTTCCAGTGAGGTCATAAGCTTCTTTTGTATGAAATGCTTTCATACTTCCTTATGGTCAACAGGAAATAAAAAGGTGTAATCTCATCAGCCTGACACGAGAGGTCCTTCCGCAGACTTGTCTCAGAGTCTCAGTTCTCACATATTAGAACTTTCCCAATTGCTACTTCTGCCCACAGTCATTTTCCTTATCTGAAACTGTCAGAAGTTATGCATCTTTCAACACTTGGTGAAACACCACCTCTTCTGTGGAGCCATCACTGAAAACTCCTCATCACCCTGAAAATTTTTCATTTGTGAAACTGAGCAGGACCCTGTGGGGCTCCTGGGTACAAAAGCCTTTCTGTGTCTCCCATTTCTTGATTATAGGAGATAGGCTTCATTCAGCCTCCATGACCTTCCCTGAGGTCCAACGAGCAGGTTCAAATAGTTGCTAATTAGGGAAGGGAGGGAATGCAGAGACAGGGGAGGTACAGTCAAGAGAAACAATAGTGCAGCCTTGAGGCAGGGTCCTAGTTCCCCCTCAAGGGACGTACATAACAATATCTGAGCTGTTTTGCAGACACTGAAACCTCCACCAGGTGGGAGAAGTTAACTGCTTGCTGCCAACAAGCATGTAAACCTCAGACTGGTTGGAACCAGAAGTTTGATGATGTTGACTCCCACTTACCTACCTCACTACCAACCAATCAGAGGAATGTCCACTAGCTGATCACGCCCTCCTCTTTGAACAATTATTATAAAACTTCTCACTACCTCCTCCAGGTCTGGACACACAGTTTTGAGGGGCACGAACCCGCTGTGGCCCCCTTTGTCTGGCAAAGCAATAAAGATATTTTTTCCTACTTCACCCAAAACTCTGTCTCTGAGATTTAATTCGGTTTTGGGGTACAGAGGCCAGATTCAGCTTCATTTGGGCCACCTCCTCAACATACAGTTCTAATTTATAGACTGAAACATTAAACTTCAATTCCTTTTTGAGGGCTGGGGCCTTCAAATGTATACTTATAACTTTAGGGGCATATATATATTAGATGCTTAATAGATGTCAGTTGAATAAATGACGTGAAAAAGAGAAAAGTAGCTCCTGAGAGCTCAGGGCAGCCTCACACTCACATCTGAGCCTTGCTGTTCTTCTACAGACATAATTGCACAGAACGCCAGCACCAGACAGGGCCACTCAGTAATTCTGATGAATCAAGACAAAAACATGACATTGTTCAAACTACAAAATTGACCTATTATCCCTATGTCCCTGCTAATATGAGTCACTGACATTTCTTTTCCAATCATAGCTTTAGCCTCTCTTTGTTCTTCTTGCTTTCTAGATAAGAATTAAGATATTACAGAATAACATAGAAGTGTCCCATTTCTTGACAGCATTCCATACAGAACCAGGCCCTGCTTCTTCAACTCTTTCTCAAAATCATCTAACACAAACCCAATTCCTATTCTAAGCCCTCTCTAACACTCTTTTATGAGACGCCCATAATTCCCATTGTTTAGTACATGTGTATTCCTACAGGTCTTTGGTTAAGGGCTTGAAAAGAATGAATGAAGGAAGGAATGAATGAATAACAACTATAAGTTTTGTGTATTCAGAGGTGGCATCTTTTCCTTCCATCTCAAATGTCTAGATTTAAATAGTCACAAAATGAATGTGGAATGCATGTCATCACCTTGACTCTCTTGCTGCCTTTGTCACCTTCCTCTCAGCTGGGACCCCTTTGTGGAAGCTGCAGCCTCTGCCATTGCTACTGTTGATTCCCCCAAACCAGCACTGAGAATCCAGAACTGCAATGGCTATTTTCAATGATCGCAATGCCCTCTCAAGTCTAAGTTACAAACCTTTAAGGTAATTTAATTTTGTTTTTAGTTGGCCAGTATCCAAGAAAGTCCTTTGGGCTCAGGGAGTTTGCAGGGCAAGGTACATACACCTGTTTAAGTGTTGTTTTAATAACCTCAGTTTTTATCTTTATGGCCAGTCAGGTAAAGATCCCCTCTTTACCAGCTTCCTCACTCAGGTACTACATGTTCTTCACAATATTGAAAAATCCTGAGAATATAAGTAGAGTAAGCACACGATTTCCTACTTATTTAGGGAAGATAGTGTCTAAGTCCTTTATGAAGGAATTCTTGGGAATTCCTAGTGAAACCGAGTTCCCTTAAAACCGAGTTCCCCTAAAACTGAGTTCCTCGGCCAAGTTTATGATTGACCTCTCTAACACCTGTTCCCCTCAAGATTGGGGAGAATCAAAGAAAAGTGGGGATTGAAACCAAGCAACACTCTGTGTCGTCCTCCCAAGTACAAAGGCCTTTCTGTGTCCCCCATTTCTTGTCTGTAAGAAAAGGTTTTCAGTCTCTTACACCTTCCCTGAGTTCCAAAGGGCTGATTCAAACAGTTAGTAATTAGAGGAGTGAGGGGATGCAGAAAGAAACAATAGTGCAGCCTGGGGCCTGGGCCTGGTTCTTCCAGGGTGATGTGCAGGGGAGGATGTAACTTCAGGCTGAGCACAGTGCTTGGACTCTAGACTGGTTGGAACCAGAAAGCTGATGATTGGGATTCCTGGAACACCAACCCGTTACCTTACCACCAACCAATCAGAGGTGTATTACACACCCTGCAGCTTTCCCCCCAAATTTTGCCTATAAAAACTTCTTCCCTGAAACCCATCAGGGAGTTCAGGCTTTTAGAGAATGAGCTACCCTGGACTCCTTGTCTGGCACCTTACAATAAATGCTGTTCTTTCCTTCACCACAACCTCGTGTCAGTAGATTGGTTTTACAGCAAGGGAGTGAGCAGACCCAAGTTTGGTTTGTTAACACTAGTTGAGAGAAGTATGTATTTCAAGCATACATGATGTTCTCAGTGGCTCCCTATTACCAATATATTGTCAGGACAAAAAAGACCCTTTGTGAATTAGCCCCTCCTATTAGGAATAGACTTGTGAGGGATACAATTAAATAATAAAGGAGAATGGTTAAGTTTAATTACTGTTTCTGGCAAGAAAAAGATAGATTTAAATTACCAAAAAAAAAAGCTTAAAAGAAAAGGAAAAAAAATTATCTCAGAGTACAAGTATGATGCCGCATATGCCCATTTAGCAACTACTGATGTTTATTAACTCAGATCTGTTTTTTGTTATTTTTGTTTATTTTGCTTTCATTTTTGATACCTTGGATCTCAGCAGCCTGATGTGCTTTGCGTATACTTTGGAAAAAAACCAAAAACAACTAGGATATCAAACCACTCCCAATAGCAGTGATGGCAGGGAAATACCAAGAAGTGGATATATGATCTTAAGAATATGAAATTGCGACTATTTAACTTTTTGTGGCCTACACAATTGATCTACAAAGTCCATATGATTCCACCTAACATAAGCCTAATTTGGTATATGTGTAGGCAGGACGTCAGCTTCCAGGGAGGCACCGGGAGAGAACTTGAGCGGTGTTAAAGGTGATGAAAGAAAAGATATACTTTTTATTTTGTATGGTGTTGTGAGTCCCTGTATTTGTGTTTGACAACAAGACAGGTTGTAAAGCAAATCCCTGTTCTTCCCAGTGACCCGAAGGCCAGCCAGAGTGAATAAATCACTAGCAGTGATGCCTCAAGTCCTCTACCTACTAGTGAGAACAAACAATTTATCATCCAACCTGGGGAACTTGTGAGAGCAAAGGGAGTGCTGTTGGTAATTACACCTTGAAAATGCTCCAAAACCTGGACTGTCTGAAACACGTTATGTAGGGTGACCCTCCTTTCCCGGGCACCACTGCAATGACTGATTATGAGACTTGCACTTGAGAGCCTGGGGTCTACTTCTTGGTCAGTCTTAATGAGTTTAATTGGGATGGGCAGAGCATGAGAGCATGTTACTATAACTTTATAATTCTTGACCTTATCAGATACAAAAACCCCTTTAAGATAAATATTTTAATACTCCTTTATGATCCTGATATTCATTAAAAACTATAACCAACCTATACAAGTTCTTTTGAAAATCAATGTAATGCTCTTACTGAATTATGGAAGAAAAATAAAAGAAAGTAATTGATAATAAAATAAGACATTATGCCATAAGTAAATGTTTGAAATATCTTCACTACAAAGTAAAGTGAAGGAGCCAAATGTTTGTAACTACACAGAAGAAATAAGTTTGGATTTAAGAAATGTAAGATAATATTCAACTGGATATTATTATCATTTTTTGTTTGACATTTTAAAATAAAGGCCAAGTAAATGCATTTTTTTCTACACATAGGATCACATAAATGCTATAGCTACAAATGCATATTATCATAGATTCATTGTTTGGCAAATCAAATGTCATGAGTAATGTTACAATTAGTGACACGATTTTCCAAATTGATGAACAAAACCTTGATAATATTCCTAAAAATGATGAACAACCTTACCTTAATATTCATGACTGTAGTAGTCCTGAAAATTTTCACGTATATTAAATCAATGAAAAATATTTTCTGTTTATTTGTACAATAGAGTCAGGTTCTAGGCTCTGATATTTATAAATTTTTCTTCTATAGGAATGCCTGGTAGGGCATTCACATGTGTGCAGACTGTAGCATGGAGTCTTTATACAGACAAATCCTGCATGTTGCTGAGAATCTAGAATGTCTGGCACTTGCCCACTGGATGCCTATGTGCCCCCAGTTTTGATGACAATTAAAGCTGACCCTGCATATTTCCAAAATACTCCCCATGAACCTCACAATTTATAAAATATCTTAAATCTATGGACTCTCATTATTCCTTCTGGTCACCAAGGAGGAGTGAGATCAATGATAAGATATGATAAGAAGGGCACACATCCTCTGTGGTCTTCTTCCCCAAACCCTATAACCCCAGGCTGATTATTAAAAAAAAAAAATCAGATAAATCCTAATTGAGAGATAGACTACAAAATACTAACTGCAGTCCTCAGAACTGTCAAGGTCATGAAGACCATGGAGACACTGAAAAGTTGACGCAGATTGGAGGAGAATAAAGGCTACATGAAAACTAAAAGGAATACGATTCCCTGGATTGGACTCTGGAACAGGAAAAGAACATTACTGGAAAAACTGGTGAAATCCAAATTAAACCTACGGTTTGACTAATATTAATAGTAATGAATCAGGACTTCCCTGGTGGTGCAGTGATTAAGAATCCGCCTGCCAAAGCAGAGGACAAGGGTTCGAACCCTGGTCTGGGAAGATCCCACATGCCATGGAGCAAGTAAGCCCAGGAGCCACAACTACTGAGCCCGTGTGCCACAACTACTGAAGCCCACATGCCTAGAGCCCCTGCTCTGCAACAAGAGAAGCCACCGCAATGAGAAACCTGCGCACTGCAATGAAGAGTAGCCCCCGCTCGCCGCAACTAGAGAAAGCCCGAGCGCGGCAACGAAGACCTAACACAGCCAAAAATAAATAAATAAATTTTAAAAAATAATAATGAATCAATGTCAGTTTCTTAGTTTTGACACATGTACAGAGTCAATGTAAGATGATAATATTAGAAGAAGCTAGAATTTTGTGCGGAATATATGGGAACTTGCTGTTATATCTTTGCAACTGTTCTGTAAACCCCAAATTATTCCAGAACAAAAGTTTATTTATTTTAAAATATAAATGTGGCTTACACCTGATATAGTCACGGCCCAGGTTGCAAGCTGACTAGCTAAATAAACAGATAAATAAATAAATAAATAAATAAATAATTGTGAAAAGGTCCTCAAAGTAGTACAGGACAATCATGCAAAATATTTTATAAAATACAATATAAAAGTATAAAGCCTGTAACTACACTGCATGGGAATTAACATTTATATGGCATCAATATAGCTCAGAGATGTAATCATTCCAGTAGAACATGCCAGGAAGATTAGTGTGTTTAGAATCCCTTTGGAGAAAAATAAAAAGCTAAGTGAGCAAGCATTTTGATTACTATTGTGTATGCATAGCTGCTGTGTCTTTAGTCTGTTATTTTTATATTTATTTATTTTTCTTTATTTTTTATTTTTATTTTTTGGCTGCGTCAGGTGTTAGTTGGGGCACGTAGGATCTTCGTTGAGGCACGCGGGATCTGCCGTTGCAGCGCTTGGGCTGTGAGGGTTTTCTCTCTAGTTGTTGCGTGCAGGCTCCAGAGCACGTGGGCTCTGTAGTTTGCGGCACATGGGCTCTCTTGTTGAGGCGTGTGAGCTCAATAGTTGTGGTGGCCGGGCTTAGTTGCCCTGCGGCATGTGGGATCTTAGTTCCCTGACCAGAGATTGAACTCGCGTCCCCTGCATTGGAAGGCGGATTCTTTACCACTGGACCACCAGGGAAGTCCCTGGTCTGTTATTATTGAATTATTTTAGCCATGCTTAAGTCATACTTCAATAATCATATTATAAATATTATTTTGTAGCTCTAAGTTGAAGCCAGCTTTCAGCAGTGGAATTATAGGTTCAAAAATGTGGGTGCGCTTTAAAAAAATTTAGTGTTAGATATTGAGGAACAGCCCACCAAAAGTGTTGCACCAATTTCCACTCCTAGTTTTAAGAACACTGATGTTAATTTAGATCTAAATGTGTATGAAATATGTCAAGCCAGTCTAGCTTATTTACATTCATTTTACTTATTATTTAAAACATTGAAATATGTTTAATGCATAGCTACTAATTTCAATTTATGTTTTAATTCAGTATAGTAAATTTTCTTTTAATCCACTTAAAGTGACAAATTGGATATCTTATGTTCAACAAATTTAAAAAATGCTCATAACTTCTTTTTTTGGAAGTATAAATTTCTACTGCCTCACATTCTTTAGTTTTGCTAAACTCACTTTCCCTTTCCTTGAACACTATCATTCTCTAATGATCTGAAATGATATTCCCTATTGGTAATCATCTCTAATTTCAGATCATATAGCCTGGTCCTTGTTTAATGCATTGATAATGATACATGACTGCTCTCTTCTATGATTTATTTATAAAGTAATATCATCTCCTTGGGGCAAATTTTCAAATAGATCTTTGGTTTCCTTGGTGAGATTATCTCTGACAATCTCAGTTGGTTTTCATGTGAAATTAAGGGTTGTGATATCTACAAAACTCAATTTTATCAGCTAGCATTAGAAAACTACAAGGAGCACAACACACTGGGAAACCAGAGATGCTTGAGGGACACAAACAATTTTAAATGGCTACTTCCATGGAGATACGGTGATACTATGAAGAAATATCCCACAGGAAATTGATTCGATTTCCTTGTTTGCACACATATTTATAAAGTATCGATGGCTTACAGAGGTCTTTCACATCAATTTTTAAATTTCATCTTCATAACCCTAAGAGATGCCAGTTCTTCTGTAGTTATACTATGGACGAATTTATTGTATGTGTTCTCTTAGAGAGAAGCAAACGATTTATGGAAATGTCACAATGGGACTATTAAAGGAACCCCTTAAAGACTCAGTGGATAGCTGCTTTCCTAAAATAACAAAACACCATCTGTCAGACAGAATTTGTGTGGGAAGAGAAGAATAATTTTTCATTTACTACATACACCAGGAGAACTGATAAATCTTTGACAGGTCATGGATGTTTTTTGGAATAGTTTCAATTTAAATTTCGTTTTGAAGATGGCCATCAGGAGGCAGGGCAGAGGCAGTCAGTGGTGTGTCGTCATGATGCCAGCTGTTCACAGCACACCATGGAAAGAAAGAAAGCTGACCATGTGAGACAGGGAAACTGGGCCAGAAGGCAAGGCCAGGAGTAGGGTTTGAGCCAATTTTCTTAAGGACCAAATTTTAGGGCTATTTTAGGAAAACAAACATAAGGGAAAGAAATTGAGTGATGTCTAAATTAGGTTATATTTATCTTACTCTTTGCATTCTCTTCTGAACTCACAGTACTAACAACATGGACAAGTACAAATTGTTGATTATTTGTCCTCCAAGAGCTCAGTTCAACAGCAAAAATACTGAACATATATTATGAGCAGGGCAAAGGATTAGGTAATGGTGAGACTCGGATGAGTATGGTATGCTGTGTATCCTTGAGGTACTCACAGCATCATGGGGGGAGCCAGGCAACACATACAGGCAATTCCAAGGGAACTTATGATGCGTATTCATAGAATCATATGTTCTGTGGGAACATTGTAACCAGGAACTTTGGAGGACGTTTTCTAGAAGAGATGATACCTGAACTGAATATGAAGGGCAAACATGATTAGAAGTGTGTTTTAGTCAGAGTTTTCCAGACAAAAAGGACCAGTAGGTTATATATACATATATAAGGAGATTTATTATAAGAATTGGCTCATGCAAGTATGGAGGGCAAGAGATCATATCATCTGCTGTCTGCAAGCTGGAGAACTAATTCAGGCTAGATCTGATGGCCTAAGAATCAGAGGGACTTGAATCTGAAGTCCCCAGAACCAGTAGTGCTGATGTTTGAGGGAAGGAGAAGATGGATGTCTCAGCTGCAGCAGAGAAAGCAAATTTGCCCTTCTTCCATCCTTGTGTGTGTATATGTGTATGAATCATGTTTTGGTTCTTGTTATTTTTTAGCATGTCCATTGCAAAATTTAGGCAGTTAATCCAAATCACCCCAATAGAACTTATTTGTATAATCTCAGTTTTTACTTTTAATTTTATTTTAAAACTTTACTTTTCATCTTCTTTTTGTCTGTACTTCTTGTTAAGCTTTATTTCCAATTTCTGAATGTATTTAATATTAGAAAATTCCCGTAAAATTCCATGTATACAAATCAAATATCTGGCTTAAGCTGTCACATACGCAAAGATATTAGTGTTAGGCTGCACATTTGTGTTTCATTTACATCAGTATTTTCACATTAGGAATTAACAATAGATTGTAAAATAAATTTAGTAGATTTCTAACAGAAGTTTCAAAAAACAGAATATAGAACAAAAGTAATATAAAACAGAGTGTATCACACACAATAAGGGTGAATATTGTTTCAGGAAACATTTAAGTGTATGTGTGTGTGTATGTGTGTGTGTGTGTGTGTATGCATATACTGAATAGCAATATAAAATATATTTCTTCCTACGGATCATTATATCTGCCTGTATCCAATCAGGAAACAGAAAACATACCAGTTACTTTAAAAGACAGAATTTTTAATAAAAGAATTGTTCACTGGACATTCAGGAGGTGAACAGGCAAAAGCAAAGACTTATTGGTCAGTTGGCGCTCCTGTTGCTGAGCTGGAAGGAGGGGCCCCATGGAGCTACCTCCAGACTCAGAGGAGGAACACCAGCTGATGGCACTGGTGTCTCAAGAGGGTGCCATGATGTTGAATCTGCAAGTGTTGGAAAGACTGCTCACTGGGCTCAGCTGTGGCTACTTAAGGAAACTGCTTGGGTGACACTTGACAGGAACAGGAAGGCAACAATGAGAAAGAGGAAGAAAATGGAAAAGACCTTTCCAGTCACCCTCTCATACCTCCTTTTTGAAGACTCTTAAAGGGGATCAGATGGCAAAGGATAAATGTAATTTTCAGGGTCTCAGCCCTAGCATCACAAAGCAGCCTGTAGAATGGTGGAATCAAAGCTAAGCAACTATAGCTTAAGAATGGACACAGTTGTTTCAAAAGGCCCTCTCTGGATATTTTTAAAATTTCTCTTCCCTTGTACAAATTATGAGGCCAATTCTATATGCTATACCAATGAAAATAAGTGGAACAATCTTCAGTTTTGTAGTAACTGCTTCAATTACGCATATCTACTAAAAATATAATTGACCACAAATAATTTACCTGATTGTCATGTTTTCTCATAGCTGTAGGTGTCCTCAAATCATTGCTTTCTAATTAAGTCATGCTCTCCAACCAGAAATGTTTTTGTCTGAATGAAAAAACAGAGGCAAAACTGGAGTCTAAATATTCAAAACAAACAATAATAACAAAACAACAACAAAAATAAAACTTTGTGGAATCTTCAGTTTGAAAAGGAAGTGGTCAGTTGACAGGCATTATGCTGAAAGTAGGCAGAATGGAGAGACCAAGTTTAGGGCCAAATATAAAATCTGGTGATTAGAATATACTTAGGTTGCAGCATCTGTTAATAAGAGTATTAAAAATTAGTTAAATAAGTATAGCAATCAAGGAGTCAGTGGAAGAGGTACTGTAGAAATTTTCTGGGATTTGGTCTAGGATCTAATTTATGCAGATGACAATTTTCCCATTAAATCCTTCCTTTGAATAATTCCTTTTAGCATCAGGTGAGTGAATTATGTAGCTGGTTTGTGAAGCGGTATTCTTTTTGATTAATTACTCTCTATTTTTCTTATTCTTCTATTATATTAGATAATAATTTCAAGTTTTATACTAGATGAAAGATCTTCAAGTACAGTTTTGAGGCAGCCAATATTTCTTTTTCTAGGTCCATTTCATAAATGAATATTCCTCCCACTTACATGGTCACCTTTATAGATAACAGTGAATAGATCCATGCAAATGTTATATGGTTTCTTAATAAAGTGACTGATTGAAATGGCAGATAAAGTCAAAGAAAGTCTGGAGCACTTCTTTGGAATATCACCGATTAGAGATCCCTTGAGCTTGTCCAGCTTGTGAGTCCTCTAAGTCCAGCCTGGTGGTATAGAATTTAGAAAGTTAGTTATAAATGATAAGAATAATGGTTGGTATTGACATGGGAAGTAAAAAGCATAGGAGGAAAAGATATGTTTTAGGTGAACGTGCAGATGGAGTTAAGTTCAATTAAATGGCAGGTGGAAGGGTACTTCCATTTTCCACCGAATTACACGTTGTACTCTAGAAACTGGTGATTCATTCTCTCTCATTGACTGGATTAGGTACCCAGAAGAAAAATGGGTTGTTTGTGAAAATATACCAGTGTCATTTTGAGACCTAGTAGAAAGCCTGGGGAACATTGGTAAGTTCAATAAGTTAGGTAACAATAGTTATTTTTAGTACCATGATGAGGTCCCTTTTCTAAATAAAAAAATCTGGCTTTGAAGAGGGTATTTGCTGCCACCAAGATAATATATGATTTTAGGCCTAGAGAAGTCTTTTTTTGAAAATTAAGGAGATAGCTTAGCAGTAAATACTAGGGCTGTCAGTATTCTCTGTGTGCCTTCTAATTTCCACGGACAGTTCTTTGCACAAGAGTAGACTATATATGCCTAGTTAATGAACTTTTCCATACTGTGGTAGGACTGTCAGACATTAATTAAAGTGGTGAAAATAGATTTTACTCAATAACTACTGAGAGTAGGGGAAAGATCTGAGCTCTATTCTGATTTACACAGAGATGACTGGGCATTTTAAAGGAGAATAAGGGAATCGGGAAGGGGAGCCAGTAGGGGCTCAAGTAGAGTCAGGAAAGTGAAAAATTAAAAGTGTTGGTCAGTGTAAATCAATTAGGCCAACTGGGTCTGCTTAGGTGGCAATATTGAAGTTCGGATTCTATCAGCTCACAGAGACTGAGAGGAGGCAGAAACTCTATCCTTTCTGATGATTACATTTTAAATGGATGACCTTCAGGTCCTTGAGAGAGATACTCCTGATTTGTAGGAGGTACATCTCAAAAGGACAGAAGAAGGATTCACAATTGTGAGCCCATTTTAGTAAATGATCTAAGAAAGGGTGGTAGGAGGACAATTGTCAGGTGTTGGGTGGAACAAACAGTAAATTCTTTTGATAGTCCTGGGCTTTTCCAGATGGAAACTCAAAATGGGGTTGTGGGGGAGTCATCTCAAGGATGTGGCTTTGTGTTGCTGGAAATCATGTTACAGTTTGGTCAAGTCTCTTAGTAAAGAAATTTGGATGAAGTCTTTAAGTGCCAAGAGTTCTTGCAGTTATCATTCCAGGGTCATTTACATTTAGCAAATCAAGGAAAAGTGTTTTTGGGGGGCTCTAGGATCTGTCTCATAGAGCTTCATTCCAAAACTGGCCACTACAAACAAATATGTTTATATGAGTAGGCTATATCGAAAATTTGAATTAAAGAAACTTCTGGGTGTGGGCACAGAGAACAGCACATGGTAAGATATTAGACCTGAAATTCATTTTTCTCCAAATGTAAAGTTAAGGTTCTCATCATTAGTAGGAGTCACTGTTCTTGCCTGGCTGGATGTTTTACGGAATTATAGCCTTTGGAGAGAGAGAAATTTACTTTACTACTACTAAAAAATTATGGAATCTTGGAAATATATGTCTGGTTACAGAGAATGCCCATGAGATGAGAGTGATAATTATAGAGGGCCAAGGAGATGGGTTTATTGTCAAAGACTATCCATGTATTGTACCTAGAGTCACTGGACTTGCATTAGAGTAAATTTGCTTCTTATCTTTGGATCAGGGATGATATTTAAAATTTCTGGAGATACCAAAATACCAAGATTCATTCAACAACTTGAACAACTTTTTTTTTTTTAAACATCTTTATTGGAGTATAATTGCTTTACAATGGTGTGTTCGTTTCTGCTTTATAACGAAGTGAGAACAACTCTTTTCTCATTAGTGACTCACAAGATTTGTTTTTGACATGAGAGTGGAATTAAAAAAAGGACATCTTGGTCAAGACACTCAATATTTCCATTACAATGAAACCAATTCATCATTTTCCTCGTTTATTATTTCTGGTCCTGGAATTTAGGAATTTGCTTTAAAAGTTTCTAGAAAATTGATACATCTATCTAAAGTATAGTGAATGAAGTTGGGCTGGAACCACATTGGGCTGGTATTAAACATCTTTTTAGGTGACTATCTTGGTTGAGTAAAAGAAATGGATTGTCTACCACTTCTCCATATTTAACCCTGTGTTATCCATTCTTTGGTTGGACTACTTCTGAGGGTTGTCTTGCATGAACCTAGGTTCCATCATGCCAAAGCAAAAAGGTGATCTTATAATTGTGAACTGAATCTTAGCCCATGTGAGGCAGAGGTCTCTGTTGCTTGGACATCTCTTCTTTCATAGTCTTCCAAATAGCTCATAGGAATTCCTGGAGGGAATCTTTATAAAGACCTTTAACTGATTCCTTTCCTTTGCCAAGACCATGGTCCCATCATGTACATCTCATAGGACAAATAGTAAAGAGTATCACCTTATGAATATTGACAAATTTCTTTTCTTATCTTTTTTGAAGTACAACTGAAATTGGGCCCTACACTAACCTATCAACTTACTCCTGATAGTTTAGGGAAACCACCCAGGGGTTAATGTGTGTATGTGGAGGGGAGAGTCTTAAGGAAGGGTTAAGAAATGTAAGAAGGAAAGAGCTACTGTGGAAGTCTTTCATGTTCAAAGCCCTAAGTTTCTACTGTAAGGTGTCAACATGAGGTTTCAAGGATGAATTTTAGTAAGTTAGCACCTGTATTGAGTGGGTAGCATTCTTAATAAAAGCTAATGTTCTCAGTCAAAAGGCTAAAAATTCTCCCCAAATCATGCATTTCTCCTGAATAAAGTTTGGACAGGAAAAGGCACAGTATATATCTATATGTTAAAACTAACAAGTTTTATTTTGCCCAACAGGGCTGGGGATCAAAGCATTCTGAGATATTCTACAGAGTAAGTCACAACCCTACCATGGAAGCCAGAGTTAAATGAGGTCTAGCGGATTCTGTTTCTGATATAACTCTTTTAGGTTTGGCCACATTACCATGACTTGCACCTTTGTCCTTCTATTGTCTCAAGCAATGATGCTTGATAACTTTTTTAAACCCTGTGTGGACCCTGAGACCACCTGTGTTCTCCTTCATGTGGTTTTCTCTAGCTGTTCAGACTTTCTGTCGCTGTTACAATTCATTCCCAAATGATCCTTTCATGTGTTAATTTTGATTAAATGTGACAATGTACACAAACAGGCTTCAGGTCCTGTACAGCTCAAGATCATTTTTATTAATAGAATATATACAATCAACTAACTCTTCAGCAAATTATAAGCCTGTACTTCTCAAGGTCCATTCCTTGAAAACTTCCCCAAAAGATGTTCATAGGGAACAACTCTAAAAATTAAATAGACTTTTTAAATACAGGATATCTCAGGTTCTTTAATATGCTACTGTGCATTATGAATATACCATATGGGAGGTGAGAGATAGATAGATAGATAATATCTAAGAGTCTAATTCATAAATTTCATGGCCACAAGATGCTTTTTTTAGGAGTGACTTTTTTTTTTCCCTTGGAGCACATTTTGATATATGTTGGGGTCTCTTTCTTGGTATGGAGCACATTTGCTATCATTTCACTCATTGCACCTAGATACCCAATTAAGTTCCAAGTGATTATGGAATTAGAGGGACTGAGATAACATTTATTGAGTCTTAAATATGTACAATGTTTTCAGCTAAACACTTTATCTATGTAGACCTAGTAAATCTGTACCACCTTCCTATATTATCTTTAGCGTTTATGCCATTATATGGTTGAAGAAACTAAATTCAAGGGGTAATCTGCCCAAGGTTGTACATATGAGAGTTGTCAACATTTGGATGTAATCACAATTTATGAAATGTTCAGTAAATCTCTGCTTACTTTATCCCTATTATTATTTATGTCCCATAAACAGCCAGGTAGAACTTTAGTGGTTGTTGATTTTTCAGGTTTTGTATATATTTTATGAGTAGCATGAGAAAGGTTAGGTAATTAACCCACTTAAGTGACTTAACATGGACAAAACTCTATAGGAATTTTGTAATTGCTATTATAACTATCAATTTTGCAATAAAAAGGACTCATATCACTGCATTATTTCCCATTTCGATATTTAGAGGCAATAAGAAGCACAAAAGATTTCCTGGGGATTAATGACCATCTGAAGTTAACTGTCCTCTACTCTGCCTTAGGCCCTCAACTCCTTATTAGCAGTAGTTAATTCCTTAAAAATACCACATATTTGAATTGTTATTTCTTGAACAATAGCACTTTGACTCTGTTGGGTGATCACAGTACAGGAGGTCATTATTGAATCTTTTCATTTTTTCGTCTCCTCATTTGCATTACAATTAAAAGATGCCAAATCATAAGCTGACTTAGTCTTAATGACTAGATATTTGAGAAACATATTATTATTGATGTTTAGGACATTATATCATCCTAAGCATTTCCCCTAAAACTTTGTACTGCAGAAAAAAAGTATTCTAGTGATCTATTAATGGTCAGGTGATATGAATTTCCTCATCATAAACCACAGAACAGTTCTCCAATATAGATAGTACAGAGGGTATACTTATCCTCCAAATAATAGCGTGTCTGGGAGTATTTGTTTCAGTAAACATTGGTATAAATTTATGTTCACAAGTGCAAAATCTTTTCTAGCAAAAGACAAATGCCCTTTGTGACCTAGCTGGCTTCCTATGGCAAGCTATATTTGTGGTTTTTATCTTTTGGTAAATTGTCTGAATGTGTCAGCGAGGGTTTTCAGTACTCTATAAACTCAGGCAGATAAGGCAGCAAGGAAAATATCAAGTCAGTTCATTCCTGGAAGCTGTTGACTGAGAGCTGAATATACCAATCTGGTAAAAATGATAGCTTAATGAACACTTTCTTGCTTATCTTTGAGAAAATCACTAAATAAAGAGGTGTGAGTGATGCCTTATTTGACCTAGACAGTTTATCTTTCTGATCTAGTTTATCCAGATTACCTTTTTTCATTCTAAACTGTTGACTTACCTTTTTTTATCACTACAAATATCGCAAGGCATAAAAAGTTTATGATGACTTCCCTGTAGTTTCCCATGGATGAGATGTGTTTTTATTGAAAAAAAAAAAAAGAATGTTAAAATAACCCAGTTCATTGATGTCTGTTGAAAACCACCTAACTGATAATATCTTGCTTTTGCTTTCCATTTCATTGTTTACATAACCTTTAGCATTTAATATGAGAAGGCTGGTGCCTCACAGAAGGGAAAGAAAAGACATCTATTCTGTTCTGTCTTTAATCCATTTTGAAATCTCCCGTTTATGGCCCCCTTTGTTATTATTCTTTCTTATGTAAAATGTATTCTATTACTTATCTAAACAATACGACTGTCACTCTTAATGCAACCTGCCTTCTTGCTTGCTTTGCAATTTGTGGTGAACAAAAAGGGTGATTTTGAGGTATTTAATTAGTTTGAATGGCAACTTCAATGTACGGACAAGGAAATTTTTTTTTAAATCCTGGAAAAAAAAAAACCAGTTAAAGGGGAGTACTTACAATGTGCTGTTTGGTTGATATATTTGAAACTAACAAACATGATATTATTTGAGAATTTTTCTTTGTCTGCAATGCCTTATACACTATGAAGGGTATGACAAGCAGCTTGTTAGGTAGAATGTCTTACTATAAAGGGTTTCCAATCCTTTGGTCAGGTCAAGGCCATAAAGATTTCAGGCAAAAATCGTCATGGTTCCTAGAAACCAAGGAAGGTGAACAAGGCACAACCATACTCAATTTCAGCTGGATTTGGAAAAATAAACATATTCTGGGGATAGAAAATTGCCATGAGTTCATGGGAGACAAAATTCACTGTCATTTAGGTCATAGGCTCATCTTGCCAAAAAATGTAGAAGTGATATGTCGGGAAACTGAGGTCAGATCTTTTTTTTTTTTTTTTTTTTTCCACACACACTGTATTTTATTTTTACAAGAGATAAATAGACTGACACCAAGCATTGTACATGGATGACCACAACAAAAGCAACAATGATTGCAATTACCAAACATGAAACACACTCATACTATGTCATAATATTGACATTCAGTCCAGTAATCCTCCACTGCAACAGCTCCTTTACTTTGCAGTGAAAATTGATTTGTATATTCTTTGCCTCTGAGTTCTTGTGGGATTTTTTCTTTTTTTAAATTCAACCAGAAAGTCACAAAAATTATACTCATCCTCATCAGTTCACTCAGTCCCATGTAATTAATTTTTTTTTTTTCATCTTGATCTTTTGTTAGCACTTTTATGAGCTCATCAGTTTTTCATTAGAGTTCTGAAAATGCTTATTCATTCAGTTCAGCAGTACAGTCAGGTACCAGAAACCTGTACTTGTCAGAGTCTTTTCCATGAATTTCCTGAAGATGAAACCCTTTTATAGGAACATATTTACAAAAGCATCAGAGTACACCCAGAACTGTCTGTAAATGACAAAAGACTTAAAAATGACCACGGTTAAAGATTTGATGAAAGTTCATAATAATGCAGTTGACAAGAAAATTAGTTATTTCTGAGATATACATTTTAAAGTAATAACTAGGATTATGACTTATAACATTATACCAGAACATATAAGATTTTTAGAAGTTTCATGTAATGTCTGAAACATTTATATTAACGTATTTCCATACAAATAACCCAATGAAAGTTTAGTATTAGTTGTTTTGTTTGTTTGTTTATACTGCAGGTTCTTATTAGTCATCAATTTTATACACATCAGTGTATACATGTCAATCCCAATCGCCCAATTCAGCACACCACTATCCCCACCCCACCGCAGTTTTCCCCCCTTGGTGTCCATATGTCTGTTCTCTACATCTGTGTCTCAACTTCTGCCCTGCAAACCGGCTCATCTGTACCATTTTTCTAGATTCCACATACATGCGTTAATATACAATATTTGTTTTTCTCTTTCTGACTTACTTCACTCTGTATGACAGTCTCTAGATTCATCCACGTCTCAACAAATGACTCAATTTCGTTCCTTTTTATGGCTGAGTAATATTCCATTGTATATATGTACCACAACTTCTTTATCCATTCGTCTGTTGATGGGCATTTAGGTTGCTTCCATGACCTGGCTATTGTAAATAGTGCTGCAATGAACATTCGGGTGCATGTGTCTTTTTGAATTACGGTTTTCTCTGGGTATATGCCCAGTAGTGGGATTGCTGGGTCATATGGTAATTCTATTTTTAGTTTTTTAAGGAACCTCCATATTGTTCTCCATAGTGGCTGTATCAATTTACATTCCCACCAACAGTGCAAGAGGGTTCCCTTTTCTCCACACCCTCTCCAGCATTTGTTGTTTGTAGATTTTCTGATGATGCCCATTCTAACTGGTGTGAGGTGATACCTCATTGTAGTTTTGATTTGCATTTCTCTAATAATTAGTGATGTTGAGCATCTTTTCATGTGCTTCGTGGCCGTCTGTATGTCTTCTTTGGAGAAATGTCTATTTAGGTCTTCTGCCCATTTTTGGATTGGGGTGTTTGTTTCTTTAATATTGAGCTGAATGAGCTGTTTATATATTTTGGAGATTAATCCTTTGTCCATTGATTCGCTTGCAAATATTTTCTCCCATTCTGAGGGTTGTCTTTTCGTCTTGTTTATGGTTTCCTTTGCTGTGCAAAAGCTTTGAAGTTTCATTAGGTCCCATTTGTTTATTTTTGTTTTTATTTCCATTACTCTAGGAGGTGGATCAAAAAAGATCTTGCTGTGATTTATGTCAAAGAGTGTTCTTCCTATGTTTTCCTCTAAGAGTTTTATAGTGTCCAGTCTTACATTTAGGTCTGTAATCCATTTTGAGTTTATTTTTGTGTATGGTGTTAGGGAGTATTCTAATTTCATTCTTTTACATGTAGCTGTCCAGTTTTCCCAGCACCACTTATTGAAGAGACTGTCTTTTCTCCATCGTATATCTTTGCCTCCTTTGTCATAGATTAGTTGACCATAGGTGCGTGGGTTTATCTCTGGGCTTTCTATCTTGTTCCATTGATCTATGTTTCTGTTTTTGTGCCAGTACCATATTGTCTTGATTACTGTAGCTTTGTAGTATAGTCTGAAGTCAGGGAGTCTGATTCCTCCAGCTCCGTTTTTTTCCCTCAAGACTGCTTTGGCTATTCGGGGTCTTTTGTGTCTCCATACAAATTTTAAGATGATTTTTTCTAGCTCCATAAAAAATGCCATTGGTAATTTGATAGGGATTGCATTGAATCTGTAGATTGCTTTGAGTAGTATAGTCATTTTCACAATGTTGATTCTTCCAATCCAAGAACATGGTATATCTCTCCATCTGTTGGTATCATCTTTAATTTCTTTCATCAGTGTCTTATAGTTTTCTGCATACAGGTCTTTTGTCTCCCTAGGTAGGTTTATTCCTAGGTATTTTATTCTTTTTGTTGCAATGGTAAATGGGAGTGTTTCCATAATTTCTCTTTCTGATTTGTCATCATTAGTGTATAGGAATGCAAGAGATTTCTGTGCATTAATTTTGTATCCTGCAACTTTACCATATTCATTAATTAGCTCTAGCAGTTTTCTGGTGGCAGTTTTAGGATTCTCTATGTATAGTATCATGTCATCTGCAAACAGTGACAGTTTTACTTCTTCTTTTCCAATTTGTATTCCTTTTATTTCTTTTTCTTCTCTGATTGCCGTGGCTAGGACTTCCAGAACTATGTTGAATAATAGTGGTGAGAGTGGACATCCTTGTCTCGTTCCTGATCTTAGAGGAAATGCTTTCAGTTTTTCACCGTTGAGAATGATGTTTGCTGTGGGTTTGTCATATATGGCCTTTATTATGTTGAGGTAGGTTCCCTCTATGCCTACTTTCTGGAGAGTTTTTATCATAAATGGGTGTTGAATTTTGTCAAAAGCTTTTTCTGCATCTATTGAGATGATCATATGGTTTTTATTCTTCAATCTGTTAATATGGTGTATCACATTGATTGATTTGCGTATATTGAAGAATCCTTGCATCCCTGGGATAAATCCCACTTGATCGTGGTGTATGATCCTTTTAATGTGTTGTTGGATTCTGTTCGCTAGTATTTTGTTGAGGATTTTTGCATCTATATTCATCAGTGATATTGGTCTGTAATTTTCTTTTTTTGTAGTGTCTTTGTCTGGTTTTGGTATCAGGGTGATGGTGGCCTCATAGAATGAGTTTGGGAGTGTTCCTTCCTCTGCAATTTTTTGGAAGAGTTTGAGAAGGATAGGTGTTAGCTCTTCTCTAAATGTTTGATAGAATTCACCTGTGAAGCCATCTGGTCCTGGACTTTTGTTTGTTGGAAGATTTTTAATCACAGTTTCAATTTCATTACTTGTGATTGGTCTGTTCATATTTTCTGCTTCTTCCTGGTTCAGTCTTGGAAGGTTATACCTTTCTAAGAATTTGTCCATTTCTTCCAGGTTGTCCATTTTATTGGCATAAAGTTGCTTGTAGTAGTCTCTTAGGATGCTTTGTATTTCTGCGGTGTCTGTTGTAACTTCTCCTTTTTCATTTCTGATTTTATTGATTTGAGTCCTCTCCCTCTTTTTCTTGATGAGTCTGGCTAATGGCTTATCAATTTTGTTTATCTTCTCAAAGAACCAGCTTTTAGTTTTATTGATCTTTGCTATTGTTTTCTTTGTTTCTATTTCATTTATTTCTGCTCTGATCTTTATGATTTCTTTCCTTCTGCTAACTTTGGGTTTTGTTTGTTCTTCTTTCTCTAGTTTCTTTAGGTGTAAGGTTAGATTGTTTACTTGAGATTTTTCTTGTTTCTTTAGGTAGGCTTGTATAGCTATAAACTTCCCTCTTAGAACTGCTTTTGCAGCATCCCATAGGTTTTGGGTTGTCGTGTTTTCATTGTCATTTGTCTCTAGGTATTTTTTGATTTCCTCTTTGATTTCTTCAGTAATCTCTTGGTTATTTAGTAACGTATTGTTTAGCCTCCATGTGTTTGTGTTTTTTATGCTTTTTCCCCTGTAATTCATTTCTAATCTCATAGCGTTGTGGTCAGAAAAGATGCTTGATATGATTTCAATTTTCTTAAATTTACTGAGGCTTGATTTGTGACCCAAGATGTGATCTATCCTGGAGAATGTTCCGTGCGCACTTGAGAAGAACATGTAATCTGCCGTTTTTGGATGGAATGTCCTATAAATATCAATTAAATCTATCTGGTCTATTGTGTCATTTAAAGCTTCTGTTTCCTTATTTATTTTCATTTTGGATGGTCTGTCCATTGGTGTAAGTGAGGTGTTAAAGTCCCCCACTATTATTGTGTTACTATCAATTTCCTCTTTTATAGCTGTTAGCAATTGCCTTATGTAATGAGGTGCTCCTATGTTGGGTGCATATATATTTATAATTGTTATATCTTCTTCTTGGATTGATCCCTTGATCATTATGTAGTGTCCTTCCTTGTCTCTTGTAACATTCTTTATTTTAAAGTCTATTTTATCTGATATGAGTATAGCTACTCCAGCTTTCTTTTGATTTCCATTTGCATGGAATATCTTTTTCCATCCCCTCACTTTCAGTCTGTATGTGTCCCTAGGTCTGAAGTGGGTCTCTTTTAGACAGCATATATATGGGTCTTGTTTTTGTATCCATTCAGCAAGCCTGTGTCTTTTGGCTGGAGCATTTAATCCATTCACGTTAAAGGTAATTATCTATATGTATGTTCCTATGACCATTTTCTTAATTGTTTTGGGTTTGTTTTTGTAGGTCCTTTTCTTCTCTTGTGTTTCCTACTTAGAGAAGTTCCTTTAACATTTGTTGTAGAGCTGGTTTGGTGGTGCTGAATTCTCTTAGCTTTTGCTTGTCTGTAAAGCTTTTGATTTCTCCATCGAATCTGAATGAGATCCTTGCCGGGTAGAGTAATCTTGGTTGTAGGTTCTTCCTTTTCATCACTTGAAGTATATCATGCCACTCCCTTCTGGCTTGTAGAGTTTCTGCTGACAAATCAGCTGTTAACCTTATGGGAGTTCCCTTGTATGTTATTTGTCATTTTTCCCTTGCTGCTTTCAATAATTTTTCTTTGTCTTTAATTTTTGCCACTTTGATTACTATGTGTCTCGGCGTGCTTCTCCTTGGGTTTATCCTGTATGGGACTCTCTGCGCTTCCTGGACTTGGGTGGCTATTTCCTTTCCCATGTTAGGGAAGTTTTCGACTATAATCTCTTCAAATATTTTCTCTGGTCCTTTCTCTCTCTCTTCTCCTTCTGGGACCCCTATAATGCGAATGTTGTTGCGTTTAATGTTGCCCCAGAGGTCTCTTAGGCTGTCTTCATTTCTTTTCATTCTTTTTTCTTTAGTCTGTTCCGCAGCAGTGAATTCCACCATTCTGTCTTCCAGGTCACTTATCCGTTCTTCTGCCTCAGTTATTCTACTATTGATTCCTTCTAGTGTAGTTTTCATTTCAGTTATTGTATTGGTCATCTCTGTTTGTTTGTTCTTTAATTCTTCTAGGTCTTTGTTAATCATTTCTTGCATCTTCTCAATCTTTGCCTCCATTCTTATTCCAAGGTCCTGGATCATCTTCACTATCATTATTCTGAATTCTTTTTCTGGAAGGTTGCCTATCTCCACTTCATTTAGTTGTTTTTCTGGGGTTTTTTCTTGTTCCTTCATCTGGTATATAGCCCTCTGCCTTTTCATCTTGTCTATCTTTCTGTAAATGTGGTTTCTGTTCCACAGGCTGCAGGACTGTAGTTTTTCTTGCTTCTGCTGTCTGCCCTCTGGTGGTTGAGGCTATCTAAGAGGCTTGATGGGAGGCTCTGGAGGTGGGTAGAGCTGACTGTTGCTGTGGCGGTCAGAGCTCTGTAAAACTTTAATCCACTTGACTGTTGCTGGGTGGGGCTGGGTGGGGCTGGGTTCCCTCCCTGTTGGTTGTTTTGCCTGAGGCAACCCAACACTGGAGCCTACCCGGGATCTTTGGTGGGGCTAATGGCAGACTCTGGGAGGGCTCACGCCAAGGAGTACTTCCCAGAACCTCCGCTGCCAGTGTCCTTGTCCCCACGGTGAAACAGAGCCAGCCCCCGCCTCTGCAGGAGACCCCCCAACACCAGCAGTTATGTCTGGTTCAGTCTCCCCCAGGGTCACTGCTCCTTCCCCTGGGTCCCGATGCACACACTATTTTGTGTACGCCCTCCAAGAGTGGGTTCTCTGTTTCCCCCAGTCCTGTCGAAGTCCTGCAATCAATTCCCACTAGGCTTCAAAGTCTGATTCTCTATGAATTCCTCCTCTTGTTGCCGGACCCCCAGGTTGGGAAGCCTGACGTGGGGCTCAGAACTTTCACTCCAGTGGGTGGACTTCTGTGGTATAAGTGTTCGCCAGTCTGTGAGTCACCCACCCAGCAGTTATGGGATTTGATTTTACTCTGATTGCGCCCCTCCTACCGTCTCACTGTGGCTTCTCCTCTGTCCTTGGACGTGGGGTATCCTCCTTGGTGAAGTCCAGTGTCTTCCTGTCGATGATTGTCCAGCAACCAGTTGTGATTCTGGTGCTCTCGCAAGAGGGAGTGAGAGCACGTCCTTCTACTCCGCCATCTTGGTTAATCCTCTGAGGTCAGATCTTAATGACTGGAATCTCACAGCCGGCAAAGGGGTAGTTTTGTGTGATTACCCCAGATAGCATGAATAAATCTACTAATTAGTGAGGCAGAGGTCTGGGAAACTTTCTCTTCTTATTAGGCTTACCTAACTAGGAACCACTAATGATCTTTGTGTGCTTATTCAAATGAGAGATCTACTACTTTCAGTTGTGTAATTATGGACAAGTTTAACATCTCGGTGCCTCCATTTTTCTTTCTTTTTTTTTTTTTAATCTGCAAACTGGGAATAATAGTGGTATTTACATCATAAGTTCACTGTGAAACTAAATTGGGTTATATACGTAAAAACCCTTAAAATGATGCCTGAAAGATGGTAAATCTGTTGTATTTGCTAATTTTATTACATTATTTTTCTATGTAGAGCTGACTTTTGCTAGAAGAAGGAGAAGATGGCAAGGCAAGGACATTTCATTGAATAATTTGGACAATGAAAAGAGACAAGAATTAATAAATGAATGATTTTTCTGTGTGCTAAACAAGATTTTTAAAGTTTTCCTGAAGTCAAAAATTAGTAGATTCGTTACCAAATTGACTCATCACTTAACTTCCTTCATTCTCTTTCACACTCAGGCTTCTCCTACCCTACCTGCTCCCATATTCTATAAACCAATTCAGAGCCTCTGAATGGTGGTCCTCCTCTTGACTCCAAGGTCTTTCATAATCTGGGGTGATTTCATTTTGAAGCATCTTGGAGCATGACTTATTTTACATTCCTGACCTCCTTAGCTCCAATGACCTACCTCTAACTCTACTTGAACATCCACTCCAATAGCCACAGCTTTGTCCTTGTCATCATGGACTCCTCCAAAACTGAAATCTTATATGAAAATACCTTAGTCTATGACTGCAACCTCATTCTCCCAATCTTCCTCTGCCTTTCCCAATTCACCTTTGCTTTGACTTCCTTGAGACCTGCCACTTCTTTTGTCTCATGATACTTCTGTCACATCTACCTGGGACATTCCAACATGAGATAGTTCTCACATTTCTACCTTCTCCCCTTTCTTACAGGAGCTCCTAAGCAAGACTAAGGAAAATCTTCTGACTACTCAGCTTTGTGCCTTACAGATTCCTACTAACCAGTCCCGCTGGGCACTCAATACTGTCCAGTAATTTTCTATAGTGATGATTTCAGATCGTCTCTTTCCCATATTCTGCTTCTATCCCATTACCCTGCTATATATAAACAACAGAATTCTGAAGAAAGAACCTTATTTACCTCCTGCAGAAAATGAGTTTATATACAATACATTTATAATATATATATATAATACTCAGAATCATGGAGGATACACAATAAGTGTCATGTAAATATTTAATTTTTTGTTTTGTTTTGTTTGTTTTTTTGGCTGTACCGGGTGGCTTGCGGGGGTCTTAGTTCCCCAACCAGGGATTGAACCCAGGCCCTTGGCAGTGAAAGCGTCGAGCTCTACCTACTGGACCACCAGCGAATTCCCAATATTTAATGTTTTTATTATCACTGTACTCATCAGTAGGTGAAAGTCCCTCAATATTTTATCCCTCTACCTCCATCTACACAATCCTCCTTGTCTCTCTCCACTGTCAAAAAGGAAAATATACAACAAACTCCTGTCTAAAGTGACATCTTTTCTTGTATTATGGACCCATGTAGATCTCCAATGATCAATTTTTCACTCTATTCTCAACTTTCCTTCTTTAACGATCTTTCCCATCATTTAACATATTTTGACCTCCTCTATTCCTCTCTCCAACCATAAGCCCTTGATCCTATGATTTCTTTCCTTTAAAGGGCTATAAAAAGGGAAGAAAAAAATTATAGAAAATGAGTTTTATTAAAACTCTTTTGACCTTTTGAGTTTCTACCTTCTCTTTTTCCATAAATTTCTCAACCCACGGCAAACCAGCTTTTGCTAGATCAACACTTAACAAAACCACCGTGGCAAAGAGCATCCTTACTCAGTTTCTTACAAAATCATATGGATGCCTTTCATTTTTATAACTTTTGACAATTGTATTCTTCTGAAAACTCTTTTTTTGGGAGTAGTTGGTATTGAGTACAACTCCCTGGTAGCAGCACATTTATAATCTCATTTATTGTTCCTCTTATTTCTTTGTTCCAAATGTTGGTGTTCCCCCTTGATTCTCATCCCCATATGTGTGATTTCATTCACATCTGTAGTTGCAAGAACTGTGTGTATCTTTTTTTAATCACTATTTATTCCCCTGAATTAGTTCTAGACTGATAGAGCCAACTACTTACTGCAAATGTATCAAACTCAAAATATGAAAACAGAAATCATCATGTCTTACCAGCCCACCCAAAATGTATTACTTTTTGTAATCACTATGCTAGTTAGTAGCAATCAACTATTAATTAAAGAAGCAAAAAATTTTCTAGTCCATGTTGAATCTGCCTTTTACCCTTCCTTCCAAATCTAATCAATCCACTCAATGATTTTAAAAATTATACTTCCAAAATCTCTATCAAGTTTATCTTATTCTTCACTACTAGTACCAATACACTTTTTAAGGTCCCAGTTCTATTTGGTCCAAACCATTCTCCACACAAACCAAACTCCATGATGATTGTTTTGAAATACAGTCATGACAGCAGCATAAACTTATGTCAAGTCTCTGCCTGAGGTACTAGTAAGTAGTAAGCATTCAGGCAAGTTATTTGAATGGCACTTACTTATACTAAGTTCTTTTCCTACTTCCCTTTTGAATCTTTAACTTTGTTGGTGAAAACAAAATAGCCACACATACAAAGTAATTGAATTGTCAGAAACCCACCATCTCTCGTCAAAATTATAACATTTTTGAGCTTGAATTGACTCACAATGGCAGGTATTCCCAGAAGCAAAAAGTAAATTATTTCATTTATTAAACATGGATCTTTGTACTAATAGATGTAATGTTGTATTTAAAATGTAAAATTGATGAGTTTATAATGTGGAAAGGGAGATTTTATTTACCAAATTTAGCAATTCCTTTATTACTTTTAATATTTATGAATTAAAACTATCACTGTGATTTGTAGAGCCAGAACACCAAAATTGGCAGTTTGATTATACTTTTTGTAAGTTAACTGAAAAAGGTGGGCTAGCCTCTTTAATATAAATGAGACATCTCTTGTTAGAGCAGTATTTTTATTGTTTAGTTGGAATTCTAGCTAACCAATATATACTACTTAATAAATGATAGTTGTATGAATGTCTAGTTTCAAAAGATTTTCTCTAGGCTGCACAGAAAAAAGTTCTTTTCAGGATGGCTGTTTAAATCTGCCTGAGTTATTTCTTGCCTACTACTACCGCACTTTTATTTATGATCATTCCTTGTCCTTAATCCATGCTTGCAATTTAATATTCGTTTGTTGATACTGCACTAAAAAGTTTCCTTGAGATAGACTGCAACATTTCAACATTATGTTCTAATCAATGCCCTCACACAAACATCAGTGTTTATGAGACATAAATTAGAAAACAATGTTTTGTTTAGCACTATTTTAGTTTGTTTGTTTTTGCCTTTTCCAGTGATAAAATATGCTGCCTAAGAATTTGATTTCGGGACTATCAAAGACCATTTCTGAACACATTAGTACCATTTTAAGTGAATTCAGGTTTCTTTAGTATAATTATAAAGACTAATTTACATAAAGCTGACTAGTATAAATTAAATCTTGAGATAGTTAAATTTTTACAGCCTATTATTGGCAACCCAGTACTTTGTAAAGAGAGCTCAAATTTATTTAACTTTAATTATTTCTTCATTGAAAAAAATTGCTTAATATTTATAACCAGTAGAAGGGCTAAGTTATGACTATTATGAAACTAGGCATTTTTGCCTTCATGGGCCCCTTTTTCTATAAAAAATATTTAAAATTATATTTTACAATTGTATTGGTATAACAATGAATATAATCCAGGCTCAAATTACTATTATATCTTCATTATTATTATTATACTATTTATCTTTTCTTCTGATTTTAAAAGAAATTAAAATTGAGTCATTTCTGTGGGTTCCTACAATTACCATGGGCACTGTGCCTTCAGTCCCTAATGGATAAGCCAGGGGGTCAAATTAACGACCTCTTGTTTCGAATTTTGTTGTTTCTACTCCTCACCCTCCTGCTCAGAGGTTGGTTGAACACTGAATTTTGAATAACAAGTAGAAACAATTCATCTTGGTTTATTGGTTACTTACTCCTTTTAAGTGATCATTTAAAAAGTTTTTTCAGGTCATTAAGTTAGCGAGGGCAGAGAGAAAGTAACACTAATTCTGTGTTTGGAATTTAAATAATAGGCAAATGGGGCTGCCCTGGTGGCACAGTGGTTAAGAATCTGCCTGCCAATGCAGGGGACACGGGTTCGAGCCCTGGTCTGGGAAGATCCCACATGCCGCGGAGCAACTAAGCCTGTGCGCCACAACTACTGAAGCCCGCGTACTACAACTACTGAAGCCAGCGCACCTAGACCCTGTGCTCCGCAACAAGAGAAGCCACTGCAATGAGAAGCCCGTGCACCACAATGGAGAGTAGCCTCCACTCACCACAACTACAGAAAGCCCGCACACAGCAACGAAGACCCAACACAGCCAAAAATAAATAAAATAAATAAATTTAAAAAATAAAATTAAAAAAAAAATAGGCAAATGGTATAGCAAAACACATGTCTCAGTTAAGATTTTGGTTGAAAAACTAACAGAAACTTCCTTTGTGAAGGTGTGAAGGAGTTATATTTTATTAAAAAATACTCTGGTGTATTCTGTATAATCAAAATCTGTAATAAAAACATTGAGGTCTACTAATTGATTTGGTATTATGATAATGATAAGAACAATCATAATGTGTTGTTGAAATTCTGATGGAAAGGAATTAAAGAAGATAGCCCTATTAGATTGAACAAACTATGAAAATTAATGGCCTGTTAGTTCTTTCCTAATTTATTTGCTGACATTGGCAAACTTTGGATAACACAGAAAAATATAAAATATATTGATCTTCCTCTACTTCAGATGCTTCCTGTCCGATAGTTTACAACTGAACAGTAAAATGATTGTCAATTCATCATTTTTTCATTAATATAAAATGACAATTTTTATTTTTAATTTTTTAAATTAATTTTTATTGGCACATAGTTGATTTACAATGTTGTGTTAGTTTCTGCTGTACAGCAAAGTGAATCAGTTATACATATACATATATATATCCACTCTGTTTTAGATTCTTTTCCCATATAGGTCATTACAGAGTATTGAGTAGAGTTCTCTCTGATATACAGTAGGTCCTTATTAGTTATCTATTTTATATATAGTAGTGTGTATATGTCAGTCCCATAAAACAACAGTTTTTAAAAGTATAAAGTAAAGCTTGATTGAAATTTTCAATGCATATAGATACATGAGCATGTTTATGTAAATATTAAGAAACCACAAGAATAGTCTGTGCTTTCCTTAGTAAAAAAATCATTTTTCAGGAAATTTGCATTGATATAATTGCAAATGTACTATTGAATTCCAAAGTGAGACTTAGTAACTGACTGATTCAGTCAGCTATGCATTTGCAAGAGCTTTGAGATGAAAATTAGATGAATTTTAACAGTAAATTGTAAAGTCTAAAGTGTTTATAGAAGTCCTACGGCTATGTATCATCATATTTCAACTGATTTCATTTGTAATACTCTCTGAACCTGAGCCACATAAAAAAGTTTAGTTCTTTCAGAAGACATTGCTATTCATAATTGGTTTATATCATTGTTCCTCTGCTGAAAAATTGTACTTACTTAACATTCAAGCACTCCTGAAATTCTACTGACTAGAATTTTATATTTGAAAGGAGAAGGAAAGAGGATGGGCCTTGAGTTTAGACAACCCTGCTCTTGCAGGCTAGCTCAGCTAGTATTCAGCTGCAAGTAGGCTGTTTTCAGAATCTGTACTCTCAACCAATATTCTTGGCTATGTCTTGAACACTGAGTCAAACTCTCCCCCATCCCTATCAACAAAAGCATGTAGGGGTGGAACTTTTAGTGCATTTTGAGTTGTGGATGGAATTTGGTAATGTGTTGAGGTTTCTCTATTTGGTTAAAAAAGTCACAGGGCACACAGTAAATATTTATTACTTATTCACACACACACACACACACACACACACACAAGTAAACAAAAAAGGTTACTCATGCAGCAATATGGATTGACCTAGAGAATATCATACTAAGTGAAGTAAGTCACACAGAGAAAGACAAATATCATATGATATCACTTATATGTGGAATCTAAAATATGACACAAATGAACTTATCTACAAAACAGAAAGAGACTCACAGACATACAGAACAGACTTGTAGTTACCAAGGGAGAGGTGGGGTGGGGAGGAATGGATTGGGAGCTTGGGATTAGCAGAAGCAAACTATTATATATAGGATTGATAAACAACAGGGTCCTACTGTATAGCACAGGGAACTTTATTCTATATCTTGTGATAAGATATAATAGAAAAGAATATGAAAAAGAATGTATACATACGTATAACTGAGTCATTTTGCTGTGCAGTAGAAGTTAACACAACATTGTAAATCAACTCTACTTCACTAAAATAAATTTTAAAAAAAGCTTACCCATTTTTGGCAGAAGCACTTCCATTCACAATACTCAAGAATATATTAGTCTAGAGTGAATCATTAGCTGCTGTAACAAACAATCCCCAAATCTCAGCTGCTTGACACAATAAATGTTTATTGCTCGCTTACTTAAAAAAAATTCACAAGGAAGATATTTTTTCTTGGTTTTCCTTCAACCTTTAAAAGAATGTCAGGTCATTCTATCTTTAACCTCTTATTGCTCAAGGCATTGAAAGCTGTATTTTGCCTACATCCAAAGCAAGGCATCTGAAATATATAGGGCACTTCAGCTCTCCCATTCCAAAGAATGTTAGAATAAATTTATCTGGATACAGGGCTAAGATCTAATGTTGATCAGAGAGAAATTCTAGACACTCATAGACCAAGAAACATACAAAGGTGGTAGGTGGGGGGAATTGTCACTAGGAGTTGGCGGCCCAGCAAGAAGGTGTACTATATCACTGATACTGCCAGTGTATGGTGATAATAAAATCAGACTGACTTTTAGTTAGTTTTGTTATTCATTTGATATTCTCTACAGACAATAAATCTTTTTATCGTCTGTACTCAGAGCAGACATTTCCCTGATCCTGCACTTGATATGCCACTGGAGACCCTCTAAACAAAATATTTTTCATTCTTAACAATTAAACCTTCATTTGAAGGACTGAGTTGAGATTCAGTCTCCCTACTCAGTACTCAAGTTTGCCATTACACTTGACGTTCACACTTAACCCTAGCTTTCTGGCCTGGGGCTGAAATACCCTAAGTACTGCATGCCATTTTGCATTCCAACTTGATTTCCAGTGAGTATTTAACAAAAGGTTTTTAAAAACCAAACCAAGCCAAAACCAAACCCCCCAAACCTGTAGGTTATATCAACCTTTCTGCTTTTGACCTCTGCATTTATCCACATTCATAACACAAACCTAGATAATTTTCTTATTTAAATTAGAATATGCTCAGCTCTGGAACATTGGGGACTGCTTTTTGTCTACAAGATTAGTGTTCTTTCTTCCACCACCAGTACCCTCTGCTGAACTGAACCATAACAAAATGTGACCTGCTTTTAAGCATGAGCCCAGCACACATTGTTTTCCCCTTGAGTTTTGACTTTCTGTAGTTGAATCAGTTTCTCCAGACTCTTCTAGCCAACCTCATGTCTAGCTCTTGTCGGTATTGAGTAGAATACAGTTATTTCTAATCAAGACAGAAATATAAAGACAAACATTCTTTACTTGCCAAATATAAAACTATGAAGAAAAATAACTAAGTAAAATCTGTATTTGGAAACTATATATCGTAAGTACTCTAAAGGCGTTTTTCTTTAGCTTTTTAAAAATAATTTTCAAGGAACAAATCAAGATAATGAAAAGTTTTAAGGATTTTATCATGATCATTTCTAACGTGCCAGAAAAAATATATATTGATATTATGTATTACTTACTTTATATTTGTCATTTTGAAAAGCTTATTTTTGAGTATAGGAGGGAAATGATTATCTGTATGGGTGAGGAACCTGGCTTTTGTAGAAAAATGAAATTTTCAGATAATCCCCAAATTGGATTTTCTCCAGTATTTTAAATGTTAGCTTCTATCAAACATTTCATTTAAGCTTTTGGATTTTCTGTTTATCTCTTGTGGAGACATAGAAATAGAAAATTTCAAAAGCCTGACAAGCACAAGAAAACAGAAGGAGAAAGAGGACTGCTTTGAATCATCCAAAGATAAAATAAATCCTGGTGTAACTGATCAACTGTACTTCATTCAGTAACGATTCAAGCCTTTTAGAAGAGAGAATTGGAAGAATAGATACTCTGGTAGTGTGCAGATGACAATAAAATTGCTGATCAATGAGGGGAAGAAAGTTAAACAGACAGTATTCAGTAAATATTTTTACTAAAAAATAAAACAAACAAATGTATACAACAAAACAGAAATAGACTTGCAGATGTAGAGAAAAAACCTAGTGGTTACCAATGAGGAAGGGGAAGGGGGAGGGGCAAGACAGGGGTATGGGATTAAGAAATATAAACTTTATTTTATTTTTTTTTATTTCTTACTTATTTTATTTATGAAAAAGTTCCTTGGAAAACAAGTAATTGATTGCTTAAAAATTTAAAATAGAGATAAGACAAAATAGTTTCATCTCAAATTTCTTATTCACCATTCCCTGATAGGGTTTAAAAAGAAAGAATAATTTGGAATATATCATCTGATCTGTTTTGTATGTTTCTTCTGAGTTTCTCTTTCTTGACATCAGCATGAATATAGTACTCTTAATTTATTATTCAAAATTTTGACATTTTCCCTCCCTGAAAAATAAATTGGTAAACTCTTCACACTATATTAGTATTAGTTAGGGCTCTTCAGAAAAACAGAACCAATTGGATGTACATATAAAGAGAGACAAAGAAATTTATCATAAGGAATTAGCTCATGTGACTGTGGAGGCTGGGAAGTCTTGAGATCTATGGGGTAAGTCAACAAGCTGGAGACCCAATAGAGAGCAGAGGGTGTAGTTCCAGTCTGAAAACTAGCAGGCTTGAGACCCATGAAGAGCTGAGCTGACATTTCAGATTGAATCTGAAGGCAGGAAAAAGTCTGTCCTAGATGGAAGACCACCAGAGAAGAATTCTCTCTTATTCAGAAGGTCAATCTTTTTATTCTATTTAGGCCTACAACTGATTGGACAAGGCCCACCCACATTATGGAGGACAGTCTACTTTATTCCATCTATTAATTTATACGTTAATCTCATCCAAAAACAGCCTCATAGAAACACCAGAATAATGTTTGACCAAGTATCTGGGCACCCCATGGCCCAGTCAAGTTGACATAAAATTAACTATCATAAACACCAAGGGGAAGTGACTGATCAAAGAAGTATGTATTTTTCACTTAAGGGATATTTTACATGTAAAGGGCACTATTTGAATGCCCCTCACAAATGAAAACACCTCTTATCGAGAAAGAATATATAGCAAATCAAGTTGGTCAAGCACATAGTTCTAGTTGGGCCCCCTTCAAGTCTCTAACTCTGGGCAGTTATATGAGGTAGTCTACAGTAGATATACTGCCTTGTTATTTAAATTATAGTTGCAAGGCAATATACATGGTAGCATCATAGTACAAAGAAACAGAAGAGGAGACAGTTATAAAAACTGAAATTTAGATATTATATGTATGCATTTGTATAATATTAAATCCTAGAGTCACAGCATAATAGATACCAGCCAATAAGGAGACATGAGTGTTATTAAAGATGTTTATCTGAGATCCCTTTGTAGGAAAAAATGCCTCAACCACCAATCACTGCCAAGACAGCAGTAATTTTATAGTCTGATTCACAGTGGGAGTAGTGAATATCATTTCTTAGTGCACAAATATCTGTCTCTTGTTGGGTAGTTTCCTTACATTTCATCTCTTTGTTCTTGACAAGTTGGAATTAGAGTTCTCAGTTTCAAAGTGATTGGTGTGAAGTGGTGTTATGATAAAAGCTGCTGTGATACCAAGAAAACCAAAACCAGAGCAAAACATAAGATATCCCTTAACAACACAAACTGTCAATAGAGAAATATTTTTGAAACACACACACAGAGACACATTCAGAAAGTACATTTCTTGTCATTTGCACTGCACAAGATAGTAATTTTTTTTTCAGTAACTTCTGAATATTTTCCAAAACTTATGTTTCTTTTGAATTTGTGTTAGCAAGTTTGTTTTCATCCCCATATGTGAAGACTTATGGACTGTACTGGAGACCTCAATCTTCCTTCTACAAGTCAGAGGCTATTCATTATAGGAACCCCATAATTAAAGGGAGTGTCTCACTGTGAATAGGAGCCAGGTTTGCCTTGCACTTTTCTGATACCACCTGGATGGATGCCTTCATTTTCTCATCTTCCACCAAATATCACCTATACAATGCTCCATCTTACTCCAATGTAAATAAAACCCATAGACAGATGAGTTTAGAGAGACTCCATATTGGGAAGGAAACTCAATGGAATCAATTCACATAGCTCAAGAGAAAGTGATGAGGAAAAGCAATTCAGGTGAATGGCTTGTTGCCAGAAATGGGAATAGATATTTCACATTCAACATCTAATTAGGTCAAATGTACTGCACAGCCTTGTAATGTTAAATTAACATAAATGAATGCATTCTGAAAGTCACTGGAAGATTCTGATAGGTCACTTTTCCTTAAGAATTATGATAGATACTTTCTATCATTTTGGGGGTAAGGGGAGAGTAGCCAAGATGACGGAGTAGACATACACTGAGTTCTCCTCCTCTCACAAGCACACCAAAATCACAACTATCTGCAGAACAACCATCGATGACAAAAACTGGAACCTACCAGAAAAGATCTTCTATAACTAAAGACATAGAGAAGAAACCACAATGAGATGGGTAGGAGGGGTGGACTCACGATATAATCAAATCCCATACCCCATGGGTGGGCAACCCACAAACTGGAAAATAATAATATTATAGACATTCTCCCACAGAAGTGAGAGTTCTGAGCCCCATGTCAGGCTCCCCAGCCTGGGGTACAGTCCCAGGAAGATAAGCCCCCAAAGCATTTGGCTTTGAAGGTCAGCAGGTCTTAATTGCAGGAGCACCACAGAACTGGGGGAAATAGAGACTTCACTCTTAAAGGGTGTACACAAAATCTCACAGGTACTGGATCCCAGAGCAAAAGCAGTAATTTGATAGTATCCTAGGCCAGATCTACCTACTGGTCTTGGAGAGTCTCTGGGGGAGATGGGGGACAGCTTTGGCTAACCCTGGGGACATGGACACTGGTGACAGACATATTTGGGAGCATTCAACCATGTGAGCACAGCTGTTGATGGCTGATATCTTGGCTCCTTAGTGTCAAGACCTGGCCCCATGCAACAGCCTTCAGGTGCCAGTACTGGGACGTCTCAGGTCAAACAACTAACTGGGTGGGTTCACAGCCGCACCCATCAGCAGACAGGCTGCCTAAAGACTAAAGAGCTCACAGCCACCTCTGAACACACCCCTAGACCCCGCCCTGCCTACCAGAGGATGAAGACCCAGTTCCACCCACCAGAGGACAGGCATCAGCCCCTCCTGCCAGGAAGCCTGCACAAACCTCTAAACCAGCCTCATCCACCAGGGGGCAGACACCAGAAGCAAGAAAACCATGATCCCATAGCCTGTGGACCGAGTCCAGCAACAGTAGGCCAAACCCTATCCTGGGACCAGCTGGGCCCTGGCCCTGCCCACTAGCAGGTCAGTGCAATCCGCAGGACACCCTGGACCCCATACCCAACTGTGTCAGGAGCCGCTCCCCCCCCACCAATGATCTGAAAGAGCTCTGGGATCCCTGGCCCTGCAGTCTGACTCCAGGAACCAGCTCTGCCTGCCTGTAGTCTGGCACCAACCCCAGGATCTGGCTTCACCTGCCAGTCAGTGGGCAAAAGCCCCAGAGTCTTTGGGACCCTGACTCTGCCCACCAGTGAGACAACACTAACCCTGTGGGGCTCCTTAGGATTCCACAACCAGCTGCCTTGTGACCAGGCCCCACTAAAGAGCAAGCGGCAGCATCAGTACAAGGCAGGGTCTGGCAACCAACCAGACAAGGGCCCAACCAAGCCTACCAGACCACGCACATAGTCAGCCCGCCACAACAGAAGGACCCACGCAGCCCTCTCAGGGCGAACCCCTGGAGAAAATAGCTTGGTGTAAGACATTTTGTTAGGACAAAGCTCTATGAGATAAAAATTGAAACTAGTAAGAACTAATACAAATACACACATATACGTTGATAATGAATTATATATATAATCTTTATATATATACATGCATACATATATCATATATATTAAATCTAATTTCTAGATTAGACTGTGATTTTATATGTAACATATAAAAAGAAAATCTTAAGATTTGATAAGTGGTATCCTCCTTTCATGAAATTTAATCTATAAACCAGATGTTAGTACATTTATGTTTCCTCTTATCCTTTTATTTAAAAATTATTTAAAGAAATACATCAAAAAGGGGACAAAATTTTTTAATGAAATAATGAATTTCAACATAACACCATCATGTTGGAGTACATTCTAACATGACTGTAATTTTTTTCAGATCATAATGATAGTTTTGATGCCTCCCTTCCTCCTCAGAGGAAAACACTACAAATAATTTATGCTTTATACCACATGTATATTTTCTATTTTCCATTATGTGCACATGTGCATACACATTTAATAATTGTATATTTATGCTGATTTGTTTGCATTATGTTTGAAATATATATATACATATACATACGTATGTATACATATACATATATGTATATATATGTTTCAAACATAATGCAAACAAATATATATATATATATATGTAGAGAGAGAGGAAGAGAGAGGAAGAGAGAGTCTGGTTCATTCACTGAATTAGTGTTCCATAAATTAAAATTAAATATCTATTTTATTTTTGAAATTCATTTATGTTGTTTCCAATTTCTTGAACTGTGCAACAATAAATATTCCTATAATTACGTACTTGTGAATATAGGCTAGTTTTTAAAATATATCTGAGTGGAATTTCTGATATATTGCCAAATTTTTCTCCAGATTAGATTTACCAATTTATATACTCACCAATAGTTTGTAATTATTCTTACATTTTACATTCTTGGCAACATTTTGTATTCACAGACTTTTCAACTTTATTGTAAATAGTCTGCGTACTCCAGCTTTTAGGTGGCTCCAAGTATCTGGGTATGCTGAAAAGGGCAGCTTAGCCATCTCGACCTCAGTGAAAAACACCTTCCATGTCCTTTCTAGTTGCTTTTGTTGCTAAACCTGGTCAAAGCAAATTAAGAGAGCCATCTAACCTGCAATATATGTTTCTCATTCATTTGCTTATCTCTTTTTTCTAATATGTTTTTAATATTTTTCTTTTGATTTGTAGTTTTGTTCAGCTCACCTGAATACTAATTCTCTCTGTTATGTATACTGAAGTTATTTTGAATATTTGTTTTACCTTCTTACTTTATGTGAAAATAATAATTTCAATGTAGATAATATCCTAAATATTTAATTTATATTTTACACTTTTTGAGTGTTCAAAAAATCATTCCCTACCCCAAATATCCATATTAAAGGCTTCAAGAGTGTCATTAATCTAATTCAGAATTGGTTTACATGTGTGGTGTACTATAGGGTACTATCATCTATCTATCATATTTATTTTCACATGCTTAATGAATCATCATTTATGTTATAGTTTTAACATAGCTTACAAGAAGCCATGTTATTTGTTAGAGTCGAGTCCCACCTTGCTCTTCCTTAGGGGTTGTGTTAGCCTGCTCTGGGGCTGCCATAACAAAATACCACAGACTGATATTTTGAGTTGGTTTCTGGTGAGGCTTCACATTTTGGATTGTAGATGCCTGCTATCCTGCTGTGCCCTCACTTGGCCTGTCCTTTGTGTGCAAGCAGGGCGGGGCATGGTGGGGAGATAGAGAGAGAGAGAGAGAGAGAGAGAGAGAGAGGCATACCGCTAGTGTCGCTTCCTCTTCTTAATAGAACATTAGTTCTATTGGATTAGAGCCCCACCCTTATGACCTTATTTAAATTTAATTACCTCTTTAAAGATCCTATTGCTGTGAACAGTCACATCAGGCACATTGGGGTTTAGGGCTTCAACATATGAATTTGGGGAGACACAATTAAGTCCACAACACAAGTTATTACTTGTAAATTTTAGAATCAACTAACCAAGTATCTCAAAGACCTTTCTTGGGGTATTGATTATAATTATAATTAATGTATAAGTTAATTTTGGGAAAAGTAGATGTTTTATGATATTAAGCCTTCCAATACGAAAGCAGTATGTAATTTAACTCATTTTTTTTGGTTTCCTTCATTAGTATTTTATTTATTTATTTTTATTTTTATTTTTATTTTTTATTCTTTTGGCTGTGCCCTGTGGCATGTGGGAATTTTAGTTCCCTGACCAGGGATCGAACTCACCCCCTGCATTGGAAGTGTGGAGTCTTAACTACTGGACCGCCAGGGAAGTCCCCATTAGTATTTTATAACTTTCTCTTTAAAGGATCTAATTATATTTATCTAGTTTCTTTCTGGGTAACATTTTTCGTTTGTTCTGTGGATAGAATAACTTTTTTCTGTTTTCTTTTTAGTGGGTTATCGATATTGAAGAACAAAACTATTGATTTATTCATGTTCATTTTAATTTAAGCAATTTAATATCTTATTGGTTCTAATTATTTATTTGCATGTATTCTGTACAATCACACCAATATAGAAAGTGAAAATAAAACTAAACAAATATATAAATATGCAGGAAAATAAATAATTAAAAATAGTTCATTTCATTTTAATGTGCTATCACAAGAAATAGTTGAAAACTTAAAATGTGGATAAAACTATACCTCTGTCTGGTTGTATTTTGGTCCACTGAACATCAATGTTCAACAAGTTGACCAATTCATTACAAAATTCAGTCAGAATGGGTAAAGAGTTGAAAACATGTTTTATGAAAGCAATCTTATGGGCTGCGATGTAATAAATTATAAGATTGTGGGATGCACAAGGTTTACATTTTAAGAAAATGAGGGAAATTTTGACCTGCCAAAGTAAAAAGTTGTAGAAATAAACACTTAAAATATTGGCTACATGAAGAAAGAAAGCCTGCAGAGTGGGACTGCTGTTGGTAGATGAAAGAGTAAAATGATACTTTGTCTAGTAATAAAACAGGAGAGGAACGTTTCATTTGCTGCTTTAATGATGTTATTATTTAGGACCACAGGAATGTAATAAAAGAATGTAGGTTGTAAAGAGGCTGGTGTGAATTTTCATAGAAAGAGGTGTCAGAGCAAACCCTGGAGTAAAACGCTAGAGAAGTGTTTCTCAAGGTGAGGTTCCTCACCAGGAGCACCAGCATCCGGCAACCTGTAGGAAATAAAATTCTCTGGCTCCACCCAGGTTCTACCAACCCAGAAACTCTGAAGAGGGGCCTGGCAATGCGTGTTTTAACAAATCCTCCAGGTGACTGTTATGCAGCTAAAGCTTGAGAACAGCGGGCAGAGGGAGTATGGTGAGTGCCCCTTACATGTATTAACTTAGGTGCTTTACTCAGCCCACCAAAGTTCCACCCTTGACCACCATTGCTCTCCAGGGAAAGTCTGAGACTCTAGAATTTATTTCTAAAATTTTCTGCTGCTTTTTGATTTCTACCCAACCACTTAAATAACAGATGGTCAACATCATTAGTCATTAATCTATATTTAGATCAAAGCCATGGTGAGTTATTACTACTAATCCATTAGAATGGCTAACATCAAAAATACTGACACAGCCAAGTGTTGGTGTGATGACTAATTTTACGTGTCAACTTGGCTGAGCTAAGACATTAGCTTAAGACAATAGCTGGTGAGACATTTTTTTTTGGATGTGTCTGTAAGGCTCTTTCTGGAAGAAATTAGCATTTAAATCATTAGACTGTAAAGAAGATCACCCTCACCAGCGTAGCTTTGCATCATCCAATCCATTGAGGGCCTAATAGAACAAAAAGGCAGAGGCAGGATAAATTTGCTCCCTGCTTTTGCTGGGACATCCGTCTTGTCCTGGCCTTAGGTATCGGCACTCCTGGTTCTCGGGCCTTTGATCTTGGACAGGAACTCACACCATTGATACCCCATTCTTTGGCCTTTAGACTCAGACCAGGACTTATACTATTGTCTCAGTGGTTCTCAGGCCTTTGGGTTTAGACTGGAGCTATACCACTGGCTTTCCTGAGCCTCCAGCTTGCAGATAGCAGATCACAGGACTTCTCATCCTCCATAATCATGTGAGCCAATCCCTCATAATAAATCTCTTTCTAATACCTATGTATATCCTATTGGTCCTTTGTCTCTGGAGAACCTTAACACCACGGGCAAATTTGTGGAACAACTGGAATGTCCAAACAGTACTGGTAGAAATGTAAAATTACCTATCACTTTGAAAAATTGTTTGGCAGTTTCTTATAAGATGAAATATATGCTTGTGAAACCAAGCAATATGACTCCTAGGTATTGACCTTAAAAAAATTAAAAGCATATGCCATAATGTAAGAATGTTTTTCGCAACTTTATTTATCATAGCATCAAACTAGATAAAGTCCAAATGTCCATCCATAGGAGACTGGATAAGCAAGTCTTGGTATATTTATCCAAAAGAATACTAATCTGTAATAAAAATAAATGAACTAATGACGAATTAAATAACATGGATGGATCTCAGAAACAGTATACTGAATGAAAGGAGCCTGAAATAAGAGTACACACTGTATGATTTCATTTATGTGAAATTCTAGAAAAGACAAACAATCTATAGTGAAAGAAAGCTGATTCATGATTACCTGAGCATGGGGAAGGGGTTGACTTCAAAAGAGCACAAAGGAACTTTTAGAGGTTATACAGATACACATATTTGCCTAAACTTACAGATATCTATGCTTAGACTTATTGATTTATTATCCAGCAGTCCTATTAAATCCTTGTATTAATGTTTATTATGTATTTGTAATTTCTTTTGGAACTTTTACATACACAGTCATATAAACCACGTATACAATGTCAATTTTCCTTCTCTAGAAACTCCTTAAACATTTTTCTTGTTCTTGCCTTACTCTACAAGATAGCATTGCCAGTAAACTGAGTGAAAAGGGTTGGATATTATTGATTGCTTTCCAATTAAAAAGAAAAAGCTTTCTTTTTCCTTTTAAAGAAATATACATATACATATGTAGATGTACATACTTTCACACACATACATTTGTGTGTGTTTATAATTTTATATTATATATAAATGGTTAAAATGCTGGCATGTTTACATATATATGATATCATTCATACATGATTAAAATGTCTGTGCATGTATACATATATGTACATACATAGACACATTTAATCAGATTAAGAAAATATTCCTTCATGTCTAGTTTTCTAAGAGTTTACATCATGATGATGATTTTATATCTCTGAGATCATCATATAAATTACCTTTTATATGTACTAATATGGTGAATAACATTGATTAATCTGTAACTGTTAAAACAACTTTGCATTCCTGGGAAAATCTACATTGTTCATAATGTATTACATTTTCATGTATTGTTAAAAACTTTTGCTAACATTTACATCTCTTTTTAAGAGTAAGATTAACCTATAATTAATCTTTTTTTCACTGTCCTTATCATGTTTTGATCTAGAGGTTCTGTCATCCTCATGAAATGAGTTGGGGAGTGGTTTCTTTTTTCTACTGTCTGGGAAAGCTTTTGGTCTAAAAAAATATCGTCTTTCTTCAATCTTCAGTAGAGCTCATTAATGAAGCCATCTGCACCTGATGTTTACTTTATGAGAAGATCTTTGACTACTGATTGATTTTCTTTAAAGATATTACACAATTCAAATTTTCTGCTTCCAATATCCATAAGACATTTTTTTAAGAATTAACCACACTGTCTAAATTTTTAAGTATATTGGTGTAATTTTCATATGTACTATTTTCTTATCAGAAGCATCTGTAATGATGCGCCCAGTTAAATTCCTGGTTCTGGGTATCTTTTTCTTCTTTCTTTCTTCTTTAATACTGTTACCAATGGTTGGTCAATTTTATTCTTTGAAAGAACCAGATTTGTATGGAGTTTTTTAAGTCAGTTACAATATTAACTCCAAACTCCTACAAGTTCAGTATGAGAATGAGAAATTATGTGCAATCACTTTAGTGACACAGATGTGAAAATTCAAAAAAATATATTAACAAACAAAATTGAACAAGGGGTAGAAGAGATAATCTATTTGGAACAAGTTGAATTTATTCCAGAGATAAAGGTTTGTTTCAACATTAGAAAACTCTACTCATATACCATACTACCAGATTCAAGAGGAAATCTCCCTGCTCATCAAAGTGGCTGCAGAAATGCCATTTAATAAAATATATATTGATTTATGATAAAATTCATGCACAAATATGTATTTCATGTAGAAATAGAAATTGATATGCTATTACCCTCATAAAGGGCATACGTCTAAAATTAATACCAAATTAAATGTTGAAATACTAAAGCATTTCCTTTAAATAAAAAACAAGGATACCTGCTATTGCACATTGCATAGAAGTTATAGACAGCACCATAAAGATTGGAAAGGATGTAAAGAGTGCTATAATTCTCCCATAATATTACTTTCTTGATGGATTGAAAAAAAAGACTCTACGGAGAGAATTTTAGAATTACTAAAATTTGTCAAATTTTCTCAATGTAAGATATAAAAGTCAAATGCATTTCTATACATAAGCAGCAGCAATCAGAATATCATTTAATAATTAACCCACAAATATTCATACCATATGCAAGAAAAATCTCCAAATGAATCATCAACCTCAATATAAAAATTATACTATACTAGTGCTAGAAGAAAATGTGTCAATTTCTCTATAAGACAAAATGTACTTCAGGTTCACAAAGATACTGTTGCAAGTGATTTAAATCTTCCAAGGTGTGTTACATAAGGCAAAATTATCAAGGAACACTACATTCTTCAGGCTGTGATGTGTGAACTTTCAGTTTAATAATAAATGTTAGTTTTAGTACTAAGTTTTGTGTTACGCTTTAATTAACAGTAAGCTTTTGTCCTAAAATCCATTAGTCCTTTGGCTAAGTCAATATCTTTGATATAGTCTATATCAGTGAGAAAACAATTGTGGAACTATTCTCCAAATGCAATGCCATAAAGATAGAAATAACTTTAAAAAAAAGTTCCTAAGTGTACACAAGTGTTTGTAGATTTCTTCTGCAAAAAATGATAGATAGTTTTTGTATCTCAACTCCATTGTGGTAAAGGTCCTCCTTCAACATTTGAATGTTTACAAGGACTTTAGGAGCAACTATCTTCTTCCAAATTGGGCAAATATACAAGAAAGTCTATAAATACATGCACACACACGTTAGTCCATCAACAATGGTGATTTCAGGACTTTGTATTGAAAGATATACCCAGACTTCCCTGTTGGTACAGTGGTTAAGAATCCGCCTGCCAATGCAGGGGACACGGGTTCAAGACCTGGTCCGGGAAGATCCCACATGCTGCGGAGCAACTAAGCCCGTGCACCACAACTACTGAGCCCATGTGCCACAACTACTGAAGCCCGCAAGCCTAGAGCCCGTGCTTTGCAACAAGAGAAACCACTGCAATGAGAAGCCTGTGCACCACAAGGAAGGGTAGCTCCCGCTCACTGCAACTAGAGAAAGCCTGTGCAGAGCAGCGAAGAGACGCAACGCGGTCAAAATAAATAAAAAGAATCTTATCTTTAGAGCATTGTCCTTGTGTGTTTTGACCTGTCTGGTTAGTTCTATGTTATATTAACTAAACCTCAAAAAAGTTTATTTTTATTTACAGTGAAGAACAAATAACATTAAATTTACTATCTTAACCATTTTGAAGTATACAATTCAGCAGTGATAAGTACATTCACCTTGATGTACAACAGATCTCTAGAAGTTTTTGAACTTTCATAACTGAAACCTATACTCATTAAACATAAATTACTCCTTCCACTCCCCCAAGCCCTTGGCAACTGCCTTTCTACTTTCTGGTTCTAAGGTTTTGACTACTTTACATCCTGCGTATGAGTGGAATCAGAGCATGTTTGGCCTTTTGTGACCATCTTAGTTCACATAGCACAATGTCCTTGAGGTTCATCCATATTGTATCACATGACAGGATATCCTCCTTTTTTAAGGTTGTATAATATTCCACTGTATGTAGGTACCACGATTTCTTTATCCCTTTGTCTGTTGAGGAGCATTTGAGTTGCTTACACCTCTTGGCTATCCTGAATTATACTGTAATGAAGATCGGTGTGCAAATAGCTCTTCAAGATACTGCTTTAATTTTTTTGTATGTATACCAAGAAGTGGTATTGCTGAATTATATGATAATTCTATTTTCCATTTCTTGAGGAACCTCTGTACTGTTTTCCATAATGGCTGCACCACTTTACATTCCCACCAACAGTGCACAAGTGTTTCAATTTTTCTGCATTCTTGCCACAGTTATTTTCTATTCTTTTGAAAGTGACCATCTTAACAGGTATGAGGTAATATCTCATTGTGGTTTTGATTTACAGTTCCTTGATAGTTAGTCATGTTAAGCATCTTCTAATATGATTACAGGCAATTTGTATATCTTCTTCGGAGAATTATCTATTCACGTCCTTTTCTCATTTTAAAATCAGGTCATTTGTTTTTATGCTGTAGAGTAGTAGTAGAAGTCATTTATATATTCTGGATATTAAATCCTTATATCTATAAGTTTGCAAATATTTTTTCCCATTCCATAGGTTACATTATTATTCTGTTGATAATTTCCTTTGCTACACAAAAGTTTTCAATTTTGATGTAGTCCCATTTGTCTATTTTTGCTTTTGACATATGTGCTTTTTGTGTCATCCAAGAAATCATTGTCAAATACAATGTCCTGAAGCTTTTCCCCTGTTTTCTTAAGGGAGTTGTACAGTTTTAGGTCTTATATTTAGTTCCTTAATCCATTTTGAGTTAATTTTTGTATATGGTATAAGGTTAAGGTCCTAATTCTCTCTCTTTTTCTTTTTTTCTTTTTTTTTTTTTTTGCATGTGGATATTCAGTGTTCCCAACACCATTTATTGAGAAAAGACTCATTTTCCAATTGTGTGTGGTCTTGGTACCCTTGTCAAAGGTCAGTTGACTAGATACACAAGGGTTTATTTCTGGGCTTTCTATTCTGTTCCATTGGTATATCTACACCTGTCCTTGTGTCGGTACCACACTGTCTTAATTGTTGTTGCTTGTAGTATGTTTTGAAATCAGGAAGCGTGAGACCTCCATTTTTTTTTTTTTCTTTTTCAAGATTGTTTTCGCTATTCAGGGTCCTTTGAGATTACATATGAATTTTATATTTTTTTCTATTTATGCGCAAAATGCCATTGAGATTTTGATAGGCATTGCATCGATTCTGTGATTTGCTTTGGGTAGCATGGATATTTTAACAATATTGTCATCCAGTCCACAAACATGAGATGTCTTTCCATTTATTTGAAACTTCTTTGATTCTTTTAGCAATGTTTTGTACTATTCAGTGTACAAGTCTTTCATCTCCTTGGTTAAGTTTATTCCAAGATATTTTATTCTGTTGATTCTCTGATAAATGGGATTGTCCTTTTCAAATCAGTCGTTATTAGTGTATAGAAACACAATGGATTTTTATGTGTTCATTTTGAATCCTGCAATTTTGCTTAAATCATTTATTAGTTTTAACAGTTTTTTTGGTGAAATCTAAAAATATTTTCTAAATATGAGATTATGTCACCTGTGAACAGAGATAGTTTTACTTCTCTCTGTCCAGTTTGGATGCCTTTTATTTATTCTTTTTGTCTATGTTCTGGCTAGGACTTCTAGTATTATATTGGATAGTAGTGGTGAGAGTGGGCCTCCTTGCCTTGCTCCTGATTATGAAGCTTTCAGTCTATCACTGTTGAATATGATGGTAACTATGGGCATTTTGTGTATGAATTTTATTATGCTTAGGTAGTTTTCTTCTATTCCTAGTTTGTTGAGTGTTTTTATTATGAAAAGGTATTAAACTTTGTCAAATGTGTTTTGCCAAGTTAAATATTAGATGGCTTCACATGCTAAGGTTTTCACTCAGTTGGCTATATGAGTCTGAGGTATACAGCAGAAGTAAATGCTAGAGATATACATTTTGAAATCATTGGCATACAAATAACATTTAAAATCATGAGCAGTATAGATATGGAGGAATAGATAGCCACAATCCTTGGGATTCTTTAACACTTAGAGCAGCGGAGATAGAAAAAGAAAGCAAGTGAAAGAGAATAAACAGGCAAAGGTGACGCTAGATAAAGCAAAGCAAAAGAGTGTTTGAAGATAAAAGTAGAAATCTAATATGTAGAATCCTACAAAAAGATTAAAATGATGAAAGACAAGTCATAAAAGGAGATAAAATACAGTTACTATCCACAGAGAACTTATAGTTAAGTGTTTGCCTGAAATTAAGTATTATCTAGGAAAGTTGTAAAAATACAGATACTCAGACCCATATCCTAGAGATTCCTATTCAGAAAGTCTGAGAGTGTTTTCTAGAACACTGACATTTTCAAGTAATACCCTAAGTTATTAATTTAAAAATTCAAGTTTTCATTCATTCAAAACCTGCCTACTGAATATCTACTACAGTTAGTCACTGTGCTGTAAACAGAGTTTATAAAATGGATAAGACCCAAGGAGGCAGTGCACAAAACTGAAGAGGTCTCATACACTTGTTAGCAAATCACATTTTTATTTTGTAAGCAAAGATGAGATATGGAAATTTCCCTAAGCATGTACCTTACTCTGTTGCCTATCATTAAGTATATGTTTTACTAATTATGAAAGCTTGTCTTTTTTGTTTTAGAGTTATTTATTCTTAGAGATTCTAACTGATAAATGATAAGTATCCTCACTTCTAAGTAGTGGATACGTCACCACTTCTAAGGAATTGGGTCCCAGTCTTGCCTATGTTGGCCTCTATCTACCATCGACTTTCCAAGCTCACTTGGTTCATGCTACTCATTACAAATTTGTTTAACATCAAAGTAACAACTGCAAACCAACATCATTTACACAAGAGGAGATTTATTGTTTAGCTAAAACAATCCATGGTACAATAAGAATGTTCTACCAAAAAAAAATCAGTTGTTTGAAAAATCGTAGCTATTTGATGGATTATTCAGGTCTTTCCAAACACCCTTCCTTTTATGACTGCACAATATTAATGAGTTTAATCATGGGGTTGTGTTGCTTATAGAGGTGTCAGGGAGTTGATGTCAGTCTTAGAAGTGTGTTTATTAGAGTGAGTCTTTGTGGGACCACGACTAGTTGGATGGATATTAGAGGCATGTTCACGGAAGGAGATGTTATTGATGTGCTAACGGGTTTAAAACTGGTTCTGGTCTTTATTAGTTACTGTAGTTATTAAACTGAAGTTCATTTTCTAAAAGTGTATGGTTTTTTTTATCATATATAATGATTTCCTAACTGACTTTCCTACTTATAAGTTTACCTGCCCCTGAAATGGAATATTTTGTTATCGTAAACTCCATCTTGTTGCTACCTTCTTGAAATCCTTCAGTTTTTTCCCATAGCTCCCTGCATAAATTCTAAAATAAAGTCAACAATAGCATCTAAAATAAAATCTACAAGACTGTACATGATTAGCACACCCCAACTTGTCCAATATCATTTCTGACTTCAACACCACTCTCCTGCTTCCTCATGATTCTCTGCTACCTGACATCCTTTCCATTCCTCGGCATGTGGCCCTGGAAACTTCGTTGCATTCAGAGAGATTGGCATCACTTTTTTTTTTCATTTCATATGAATTGAAGTCAATGTAGTCTTACATGAAAACTGTAACAGTTGTAAATTGCTCAAATAAAATAAAATGTGTTTTTCTTTTGTTAAAAAAATTTTTTCCTTCATTTTTCAGAACTCAATAAAAGTGTCATAGAGGTAGACCCTATTCTGTGTAATCTTTCTGGAACGTGTGTTGACAGAGGCTCTTCTGGCTTCAACTTGTAGTTTCTCGAGGTCTTCTTTAGGGCTGTCCCCTCTCCATCCAGCCTGAAGGGGAAATAATGGAGGCTTCTAAGAGCCCAGACTAGAGTGGTCCAGATCAATTCCACCCACATTCCTTCAAGTGAAACCTAGTCACATGCCCTTGCCTGACTGCACGGATGCCAGGGAATGTAGAGGAGCTATTAACAGGAAGAAGAGGAAAACAAAGTTTTTTCTGCAACACCTGTTTTACCTATTTTTCCTTTTCAGCCCATTTCCCTTCTCTACTATGATAGGAAAGAATGGAAATTTCCTGCTGGAAAGATTTGGGTCTATTAGTGAAAGTTCTCAGGATTTGGAATTTTAGGATCCAGTTTGCCTTCTGAGGGGAAGAAACAGGATCAAGAATCTTCCCTTGTGATTTAGTATGTACAATCTTCTATTTTGTTCTTCTATCATGGTTTTTGTGCTTTATGATATTTATAGTACTAAACTCTGCATTTTTCCTCATTTATTTTCTAATGGTAAATTTTCTTAAGGGGTTACGTTATTTATCTGCTTCAATAGGTATTGGAGGAATGAAATTCTGTAAGGTGGTTTTACTTTTTTCCAAGGTACTAGGCTACATACTTTCTATGCTACTCATTTCATCTTTACCACCACTGTGTTGAAGTATGTACAGTTACTATCATTCCCATTTTAAAGAGGAGCAAATGGATAATTGAGAGATTAAATAACTTAGCTGAAGTCAAACAGCAAGTAAAAGGCAGGGTCAGGATTTGGGTCAAGGTTGTTTGGTTCTAGAGTCTAAACATATAACTTTTATGCCAGATTATTTCCTGGCCAAGAAAGAAACAAAACTCAGGTAAACAGAGGAACAAGTCCTTATCATTTTGAAGTATAGAATAGCAAACTAATAATTTCAATTTAATGTAAAAAGTTTACAAGGGTAAAAATGATTTTTAAAAAACAATGAGATAAGAATAAAAAAGAGAGAAACTAGACATAAGGCAACAAATTGAGAAACACCAGTAAGAACAATCACAATAAGAACAATGAAAACCAAACAGAATTAAAGATTAAGGCACACACCAAAAGAATTGATGTCTCTAAAAAATTAAATTACTGACACAGAGAAAATCTGTAGATAGTTCTCATGAATATAGGTGGCAAAGACAACCAGAAAAGAGGTCAAAATTAATTTTAAAAAATGAGTTGCTTTCTAATGTAGAGAAATAAACAAATGGAACAGAAAAACATATTAAAAGATACAATGAGATAAACTTTCCCTGAAGTAACGAATGGAATCTGTATATTTAAAGAACCCCTGTTCTAGCAAACTTGAACAATCACCACTGAAACATAGCCTAATTAAAATAATGATTTAAGAAAAGAAGTAATATAAAGTCAGATAGAAAAGATAAATCTACATATGTAGAAGAAAAAAAGCAAGTTGACCTTAAACTTCTCTAGAAAAACATTCAATGTCAGATGATAATACTAGAAGAGTCATGTATTTCAAATTCAGAAAGAATTAGTATTCTGCTTACCTCAAACTATCATTTTAAAGTATAAAGACCAGATGTATGTTCTTAACATAAATAAACTCAGGAAATAGAGAACAAGTATTGAGACCTGTTGAAATTATGCTGTTTTACAGTAGAAAAATGTTAATTGTTGTAAATGTTGGCAGTACAAAAATGATGATGTAATCAATAACTATCAAAGTAACAAAAATAAAGCAGTTCATGGAGTGAAGTTGGGAAAAAGAATCAGGATGCTAATATTCTCACCTTTCATAGCAGAGAGTCAATAGTTATTATGTAGAATTGAAGTTATTAATGAAAAATGTTTCAACCTCAATGTTTTTCATAATATTTTCACATTAGAGAAATCTTTTAGGGAAGTAGTATCTTATGAGGTGATGTTTAAGAGTTCTGTGATTTACTTCATTTCTTTTTCAGTTTTCTTTTTTATTTGGGTGAAATTCAAGTAAGTTTTAATTTAATATTATATTTCTATCTCTGCATAGAAAAATAATGTCTGGAATTTATAGAGGTTATAGTTAATGATGTCATATGAGATAATATTTTTTCTTTTTTCTTTTTTACTCCTTTGTGTTATAAATATTTTGTAGTTTGCTATTTTTACAGTAAAAAAAAAAAAAGTGATTTTGTTAACAAAAGAAAAGAAAACTCCAAGTGATTTTGTGTGTATATTCATGTGTAGAGTAAGTGTTTAAAACTCAGTATCTGAAAGTTTATGTTATGTCTACAAGATTTCAAAGACTTTTCCTGAGGCTGTCCTTATCTCACTGGTTGGATGGCCTTACTTAAGCCCTGCCCAAATCCTTCTTGGTTTTGTTTCCTCTTTGCCCAGCTCTAAGTGGCCATAATTTTTTATCACCCAAAAAGCCCAGACCTAAATATTTACAGCCTGTAGGATTGGAGAGGGAAAGAGAAAGGTTTACTCTGCATTATGTTCATGATCTAAAAAGGCAAATGCAGTTTATTTAATAACATTTTTGGAGCCCCTACTATGTCCCAAGCACTTTATTAGGTACAGGGGTTACAAGAATTAATTTCATATGTTATTTTTTTTCTGATACAATATATAAACTATTTAGGAGACAAATACATATTATAATATAATAACAATCTATTTTCTATTTATTCACTAAGCAAGGATCTATTAAATGTTTATTATATGACAAATAAACTGCATTTACACAAGTTGTAGAGCATCAAATTGGAGAGACGACTAACAGACTTGGTGAGAGGTTAGAGAAATGTCAGATAAATATGACCATGTTGTGAAAGACAAGTTCTCACCTAAGTCTCAAAGGTTTTGCAGGCATACTTGAGAATGAAGCAGAGAGGAGTTTAAGTGAAGTTTTCAGGATGAGAGAGGGATTGATATTGGTCAGTCCATTGAAAAAATGGGTGAAGGAAAGCAAATCACCAACTAGTTATATTCCAATGGTAAATAATTCTGAAATAGAAAATGCACATGTAGTATTGCCAGATTTTATCATTCCAGAGCAAATTTTATGATCACCCATCACTTGGCAGTCAAGAATACATGTGGTCAATGTTTCAAATACAGAACTGAGCATGAAATATGGGAAAATTCACATGAATGAAAACTGTAATTTTAGCACAGAGGATAGATTTTTAGCAGGCAGATATTGTTCTAAGAAGAAAGATATATTTTAATGTAGTGGGAAGTGAAAACTTCTCAAATGCCATGCATGTAGGTTTGCATTGGGAAAGAAAGGGCTTGAATTCTATGAAATTTCAAAAAGTACAAACTGTTTTCTAATATTGTCTGAATTACCACAGTCAGATGGAGCCTCCTTAAGAAATTGGTGACAATATTAACATATCCATCTCTGTCTCGTATGATGTAGTAGGTAAAAATATTGTGAATGTCAAGATCATTAATAATAATTTTTGGGTTATTGGAAGGCAGGAACAATTACACAATTCAGCTTTGCCAAGATAGACTATATGAAAAATAAAAAGAGAGACAAAATCGATAGAAAAGGATACCCTATCAGATATTATTGCTGCCAACAAAATAATATTCAGTAAGACTTGAAAATATTAAGTGATGATAGGTTCAGATAAATGTCATTAAAATGGTCAACTTCTATTATCTGTCAGTGGAAGGAATCATGGTACAAGTAACTAAAGTAAAAATTTTTATAACAGCTTTAAAAATGTTTATTTCATATTTAGCCACCTAAGATTCACTGTGAAGGGATATAAGAGGGAAAACGGTCAGCATAGTTTGTAATGCTACACAATGCCATTTACTTAGCCTGTGTTCGACTAAGTTAATGAACCAAAAACATATTGATATTCTGTTAAAAACTAGCTTTTTATTTGAAATTTGCTGATTTTTATGGGATATTGGTAGTGATAGAGAAAAAAATGTATTTCAAGTATATGTTACATATTTAAAAGTTAATTTATTTATCTTATGTCTTACCTTGTTCCACACTGGATTCCAGGCAACAAGCAAAACAATGCGTAATGATTGGTAAAAATGAAATAGGAATAATTCAATTGTAATGATAAACTATACATAAAATAATAAAAATTAATCATGGTAATGTTGATAATAATGACTATGATTTACAGCCTTCCTTGTACTAAGCAACATTTAAGTAGTGTGCATATATATTATCTCATTTAATTTTTATGCAACCATGTCTGTTGTGTGAGTTATCTTCATTTTGCAGATGACACGATGGAGGCCTAGTGAGGATAAGAACATGTTCCAAATTGAGCAGCTTGGGAAAGGCTAAAGCTGAAATCAAGCTGAAGATTTTTTTTCTCCATTACTCAATATGCAGTGTCCAACGGATACACTTATTTAATCGTTAAGATGAATATCATTGTGATAGCTAATTTCAAATTTAGACTCAATTTCTAACTTCTTAAAGACTGTATACACTATTATCAAAATATTAATTGCAAAGTAATAATTTCAGAAAAAAGAAAAGCATCACAGAAGAATTCAAAAAATTTTGAAAAATATGTTACTGGCATAGGTAAATTTTAATATATATTTGGCATTTTCTAGATCCTGATAATTTAACAACTCTGGGATTTTGTACCAATATAATGTATAATTCTTATTTTAAGTATAAATATGAACAACTTTTAAAGGAGGAAAGTTTAGTTAATTTGGTAAATTAACTGGCTAATTAATGCTTAAAAATGTGTTTGCAAGTTTAATGGGTGACAAAGTTAAATAAAAAACTTATCATAAAATAGGCTCAAATTCTGATACCCTCAATTAAAATGAATAACTTGTTCTTTGGAGCATATTATCTTTTTAGTTTATTCAATAAAAAAATAGCATACTTTACCAAAATTTTGTATATATACAAAAAATTATCAGGTGAATAATTTCATTTATATTTATGACATTATTTACTGTTTCCAAAGAACCTCTTTAATTAGATACAAACTCAATTCTAAATTTTTATAAAGATGACTTTCATATTGGAATGATTAATGGCACACACACTGAATAGAAAACTGAAGATTTTTCTTCCAAGCTTTTTTTGCCGTTGATTAATTTTCTTACTTTGCTTCATAAGATAGTGTGGATATTTATTGAGTTAGGCAATAAACTATAAGCTTATGAATGAACAGGGGTTTCTATACTGGGTCTAAATTGTAAAATTCTATACATACATATATACATATACACATATTTGTATCTATACAAATATGCATATGAACATGTATATATATTTTTTAATTTTAAATTTCTTGTTCACTTAGTTAAAATGCTCAGTGCTTAACATAAAGCCTTAATTTCTGTTTCAAATTTGTTCATGTCATTAATATGTTGGCTTTCTTTGTCTGGAAACTGGGTAATTAGAGGACCCCACAAAGTGAGAATATGTGTAATTCCTTTTTGGCCCATGGAGTAACTGATGAGATTTCCTATTGTGCTGGCTACAAATGTGGTAAATTGAGAATAGTATTAAAATTGGAATACATGGTAGGACTCCGCTTCCATTATTTATGTATGTTAAAGCTTGTTATTGAATCTTTGTGACACAATTTTCTCATCTTCTTTGTGTAGATATAAAACCTGTATTTCAAGGTTAATATATAGATTAAATGTGCTATTGTTTTTAAAGCATGGTGCTTTGCACAAAATGATATGTTTCTGAGATTTTAATAGAAGTAGTAGTTGTAGTTGATTTAAATAACAGTTGGCAATGGGATTAAACCAAGACAAATCCAGAAGCCAGACTTCAGGTTTTGGGGGTGAGGGGGTGAGGATTACATCAATCTCTAATTATTTCACTTAGTTTAAAGGGGAAAAGACTGGGTTCAGAAAAGTTAACTTATAGCAGGAAGGAGTAGGCAGGTATTAGAAATCCAGATAAGTAGAAACTGGATTAGAGGAGGTCAGTGACACTAATGAACAGGAAATAGTGAGGTTGGCCCAAAGTCTTGGAAAGGGAACATTTTCTCTGAGTTCTGTTTTATACACTCTTCTTGCCATGAGCTCTCTCTGACACACAGGTATTCAGTATAACCAAAAAGATGTCAGAAAACTGGAAGGCAACTGTTAAACAATTGCAGGCAGGCAAATGGGTCACTAGCAAATTTTTCTAACTCTGCTGAAAAGATAAAGTATTCTAGCAATAAATGGGAAGTAAAAAAGAGAAAATTAAATATTTTGGGGTCTGCTGAATTACAATAAAAAATGCACAATCAAACCAGTTGTAAAACAATAAAGAGAACTGAAGAATTGACACATATGGAAATACTCTCATTTAGTAAAACAAAAACAGAACAAATGAACACAGACAGGTTACAATGCACACCACAACAATTCAAGCCCCTTTGGAATCTATTGAATGAGTAGTTGAATTCTACTTGAAGATTGTCTTCTTCAGAATTGAATCAGTTTCTGTTTAATATTCAAAGCCATGAATGCTTAAAGGAAACCTTTTAAGAAGGGTCTAAGTAGCAAAGATTTCCAAATACTTCCTTTCTCACATTGACTTTTCCATAGCTGTCTTCACTGAGGACCAATTCTGATGACTCACTTCTCATTAGCATTGCCAATACCACCAAGTCTTCAATCCATATATTAATAAAGTTTTCAGTGATGATTGCTCATATCTCTCTCTTCATGTCTTTAAATATTCACTATATCGAGACACCTGGCTTAGCTTCCCCCATTAACATGCTTGTTTGGTAAGTCATAATATCTTCACTGGAAAATCTGTTTTTATATATTAATGCTTTATGTAAACAAGGAAGCTGCTACCTATGAATAGCTTAGGTCTCCATAGGCTGTCTATTTGTTTGAAACCCCCAAGTCCAAATGTATTACTGATCATCATGCTATCTCATGGTAGCAAGCCAAGAAGGTAAACGTTGTTCAAATCTATGACCAGTTATGAGCTACTATGAAGTGAATTCCATAGATATATGTTTCAGTTCAATGATCTGCCTGAATATGTGTGAATTTCATTATTTTTGCTTTAAAATATATTTTATTATGTGGTAGGAAGAGTCAGCCATCTACTTTTATTTTTCATCTATAAGCTTTGTTTACTTTTTCAGATGAGGTTTTGAATAATTTATATCAGCCCCTAGAAAAGAATCTTATTGGGGTTTTATAGGAATTATAATAAGTCTATACACAATCAATTACAACTATCTAAATTTTTAAATTTTGAAACCTTTTCTAAATTGTACTTTCTCAATTTTAACTTCCGTAAGAGATCAGTATATTTTCTTGAAGATGGTAGAAATGTAATATATGTTTGACCAATTTGGCATTTCAATTTTAAATTTCTCTTGTAAAGCTTTTGGATACTAGTCATATGTCCATGTACCTAAGCAAAACACTCTTTATTGGGGCTCAAAATCAATAATCCTAAACTTTTGTCAAGTTCGGTAATGATACATCCACCTGGCTATCTTCCTTTTCTTAATTCCACACTAATTATTGTCACCTAACAAAACAATGTTTAGCTGTTCTAGGAAATAGGCTCTGAGCTTTCCTTTGCCTTCATTTACTTAATTACATGAGCAGACGTTATGCTATTTTTCAGTTTTTGGAACACACACTCTAATAAAATAATAGGAAGGAAAGTTTCATTTTCCTTTGCTGTTTTGACTGTCTGATATTCAGTACTATTTGTTTTTGTCTCCTTTCCACACAACCCCAATTGAGCATAGCTATGCAAATCACATTTGCCCACCAAACTCCCACGTATATACACAACCAATAGGGCCTCTATGGCACCTAGAACTCAAATGTCACTGGCCTTTTCCTTTTAAAACACCAAGAGTTGGAAAGTGTTTTCTTTTAAAATTTTCACTATAATACATTTTCCATAGGAATATCGTATTGTTACTGAAAGAATTGTCTTCGGGATATTTTGGAATTCATCTTTGTTTTGGGAGTGAAACATTAAAAAATTATTAAGAAATCTTTTACAGAAAATCAGTCTTTCTTTCTTTCTTTCTTTCTTTCTTTCTTTCTTTCTTTCTTTCTTTCTTTCTTTCTTTCTTTCTTTCTTTCTTTCTTTCTTTCTTTCTTTCTCCTTTCTTTATGCCAAATGTACTCTGTCTTTCCTAGGTAATGGAGCACAGGAAAATATATTTTCCCCAATATTCTTCTCTAATTTACCTCTGAGAATTTTTAGTAAAGAAGACTTGTAAACAAAGAGAAAACAATAGGCATGGAATAAAATTATTCAGAGACTCCACAATTGAGAGGAATGCAAACTTTCTTTTTGACACTTGGTAGCAAAGTACGTTGTGTTCCCTCCTGTAATTACTTTAGGATTCTTTACAATTTTAAAGGTCATATTTATATTTGGATCTACTCATTGACTAACCCTTGGTCAAATTTTAAGCTGAATAATAATTTTTCTTACATAACAGATTGTTTCTTTCAACCTGGATTTTTAAATTTTCTAAGGATGCATTTGGTTAAGTTGTGGAGTATGCAGAGATGATTATAGACTTCATTTTGCAGAGAAGAAACTTAGATGGAAATATTTATTCAATGCTATGGAGACAGTTGGTAGCATAGCCAAGGACAAATCTCTGATTCTTATAGTTGGAATGTTCTATGAGCTTTCTTTTTATTTATTTATTTATTTATTTATTTATTTATTTATTTATTTATTTATTTATTCATGTGGTGAAGGAAAGTACAGCATTTATTGCAGGCACCAAGCGAGTATGTGTGGCTTATGCTCAAAAGACCCAAACTCCAAGTTTTATTTTATTAAGATTTAAAACCTGAAAACAATCACTTTTTTCACTTCCATTTCTGTAACAAATACCTTGTAAATACTTGATATATTCTGGACACTCTTTTAGGCAAGAGAAATAAAAGTTACCTTCTTCCCATTCCGAATATATGATGTGGTTGAAAATTTTAACATGCAAGAGCAGTTAACTAATAATAACCAGCAATAACTGATTGGTATCACTGCCACAGGAGTTCAAATGTACAACTAGAATATTTTGTTCTGATTTTATCAAGAAAGCTTCATGGAAGAGATCAAAGTAAAATTATATATACAATGATGGTCAGAACCTGGTTAGGCAGAGCAGGGACTGTATTCCAGAAAAATGACAAGGTATATTATAATTACATGTGTTTGGAGAAATAAAATAAACTTGCTCCAGGGATATTACTGAGAGACCAACATTGTCGAGTTAGACTGGGGTCAATTTATGGAGAAGATGAAATGTCTGACTAGAGGTTTTGTAGAATTGGGAGTTTCTGCAAGCACTGGGAGTCATGTAAGTGTATGGGCAAAGTTGTGACACAAAAACTGTGGTTATATTTATGCTTTTTATAATGAAAACTGCAACAAGGAGAGACAGCAGGTGTTATAATTTGAAAACCTGGGCTTAAATACTTTTAACATGTATTTTGTTGTTATTTGATTTTTGGTTGGGGGTGGGGTATGGAAGGACAATGCTCTGAAATAGTCAATTAGAAAAAAGAAACAACTACATGACTTCAGCACCACTGATATGAAGGATGTGAATATAAAAATAATCATCACTTGAGAGGATCACAGTGGAAGAGTATCCTCAAGGTAGAAACAGCTTTCAGATAGGGCAAGAAGAGGAAGAGAACTTTCAAAGAAGGTAAGAAAATTTTCCATTGTGGTGAAAATGAATAAGACTTTTTCTACAGTGGGACCATGTATTCCAGAGGTATGGGGGAAGGTTAGGAAAGATAGAAAGAGTTGGAAAATGGATCATATTAGAAGATATAGAATGCCATATTGTCAAAGAATAGCAAAAGATGCTACACTTTTTGAATTGTTTGTGAGGCCAGCATAACCAACACCAAAACATGTTACAAGGAAAAAAATATGTTTCAAGAAAAAAAATTGAAAATGATTATCTTTCAAATGATTAAGATGCAAAGTATTATCAAATCAAATATATTAAAATATTTTAAAAATATTATAAAGCATGACAAGGTGGTTGTTTCACATTCAAAAAATCAACACAATCGTCACATTAACAGAATAAAGAAGAAAAATATATGATTATCTTATCAGATGCAGAGAAAATCATTTGACCAAAATTCATGACCTATTTTTGACAAAAATCTCAGCAACCTAGAAATAGAAATAAAAACCCTTATTCTTATGAAGAATGATTGCACAAAAGGCATAGCTAACATATAATGAAATGAAAAATATAAGTTAGGAATAAGGACATTTCTTTCTATTACTTCCATTTAAGATTTTACTAAAGGTAAGTGCAATAAGGAAGATTGTCATGGAATAAAAAATGGAAACGTGTTAATTCACAGATAATATGATTGGGTAAGTATGAAATCCAAAATAATATACAAAGGAATATTAGCACAAATAAGAAAATTTAGCAAGTTTGTGGCAAACTGAATCAATATCTCAAAAGTTATTATATTACTATAAAGTCACAAGGAACCATTGGAAATGAAATCTAAAGACTATACCATTTATAATAACATTAAAAAAAACAGATACCTTTCCATAAACTTAATGAAAAAGTTGCTGAAGGAAATTAAAGAAGACAGATAAATGGAGAAATATAAGATTTGGAAGACAATATTTTTAGGATGGAAATTTTCTACAAATTTTTCAATTTTTTGGTGGAAATTGACAAGCTGAATTCAAAATTTTATGTGAAAATTCAAAGGAACCAGAAGAGCCAAAATAATCTTAAAGAGGAAAGGAAATTTAGAAGAGTAATAGTACCATATTTTATAACTTATTATAAAATTATAGTAATAAAACAGACTAGTGGTGTAAGGATAGGCAAATAGATCCATGGGACAGACTAGAGAGTTCAGAAAAATATCTACACCTATGAAGCAACTAGATTGATGCCAAATGTTCTGTGAAATTCTGTGGGGAATGAACTGTTTTTTAATAAATGGTGCTAGAACATCATACTGCAGAATCACTTTATTAGACCTTAGAAAGAAAAGTAAAACACTAAAAATTAGAAAAATATTTTCATAACCTTGTAGTAGGCAACTATTTCTTGGATAAGATGTAAAGACAATAGTCCTAAAGAAAATGATTAAATTAATTTTATTAAATTTGAAAACCTCTATTCATTAGAATATTTTATTAAACTAATTAAAAAGTGAGCCACAGATGAGAAGACAATGCAAATATTTGCAAAATACTTGCTCCCCCAATATAAAAAATACTTCACAAGTCAATAAAAATTATGAACAAGCATATTTTAAAGAATATAAAATTCTTGAGTAAGTATTTCATAAATAAAATGATTAATAAGCACATAAATAGATGTTCAGCTCTGTCACTCACCAGATGCAGGTTACAGCCATAATGAGGTGTTCCATGTTGTGCAAGACAGCAAGAGGAGGTCTACAGATCCACTCCCCAGTGAAGATTATTTTAAGAATTATTTTTAAAAGACCTAAGTTATCTCCTCTCCCCAAAATGCACACAATATTTACATTCTTTTTAAAGATATATGATTGAATTGGAGGAGTGGGTGTAGAGAAGAAAAGAGGGATATGCATTGTATTATCTGCCTTTGCTATTTGAAAGCAGTGGGAAATTGAATGTAGTAGTATGTATAGTCTTCAGTTGTCTTAATTGCCATTTTATTATCTGTAGTTTTTCTCATTTCTCCTTTGATATTTGTATCTTACATTCCCATGTATATTTGAAGATGCTTCTTATAAACTGAAAAAGAAAAGTCTTATTTTTGAAAAATTTATTTTCCCTTTAAACTCCCCTCACTGTATTTTTGATGGCCGGTTTAGTGGTAAGAGGAATATATTTCTTCTCTACTGCTGTGTTACAAATTACTCTCAAACTTTCCAGTTTAAAACAACATGCATTTTTTTATCTCAATTTTTCTCTTGGTCAGAAGTCCAGTTATGGCTTAGCTGGGTCCTCTGCTTGAGAGTTTCTCACAAGGCTGTACTCAAGATGTACAGGGCTGCTGTACATCTTGGGTACATCTAGGGTTGCTGACATCTCAAGGTTCAACTAAAGAAGTGTCCGTTTCAGGCTCATTCGTGGTTTTTGGTAGGAGTCAATTTTTCATGGATTACTAGACTGAGGGCATCGGTTATGTCCGTACTAGCTGTTGGCCAGAGGTTATCCTTGGTACCTTGACATGTGGTCTTCTCCAATGTGGCAGCTTCATAAAAGTCAGCAAAAGGGAAAAAGAGTCTGTTAGCAAGATGGAAGTCTTCCGTAACCAAATCTCAAATTGGGATATTGCACTGGTTTGGGTTATCCATCCTGACAATGACAGAGAAATTCCATTGCCAATGCACAATGGGAGCAGGGAACAGCAAGTCTGGAGTGTAAAACGTCCCCTGGAAAACCTCTTAGTTATTACTGAGGTTGGAGTTGATGAGAAATGGATACCAGTTCTGGTAAGTATTGAGATTCCAATTTGTTTTTGTCTCCGCTGCCCTGCTTTATTTCCATCTTTTCTGGCTGGTTGCTAGCCATATTGACCTATGCTGATTCAAGTTCACCATCACTAACCTTCCATGAATGTCTCCACCAGCTTCCACAATTATGTTGTATTTAGTTCCCATAATAAATCCCTTGCCCATGACACTTAGTCCAGTTTTATTTCCTTGATCAGACACTGGATAGAAGAAAGAAAGGAGAGAAAGAGGAAGGGAGGTTGGGAGAGAAGAAGAAAGGAAGGAGGAGAGGAAAAAGAAAAATTACAATTGCTAAGTATTAAATATGATTAGTAGTAGTAAAAATTGTAACACATTTGTTGAACATCTGTTACATGCTAGACAATGTGATTTAAAGTTTTCTGGACTATCTAATTTAATCATAAGATATTTATTTTGTACTCACTATAACATGCACTGACACATGTTTTAGGTGTGTACTACTGTCAGCTCTATTTTACAGGTAAGCAAACTGTAGAACAGAGCAGTTATGTAAATTGCCCTGGGTCACAGAACTAATAACTAAAAGGTCTCAAATTCAAACCCTAACAGTCTGGTTCTAGAGCTCACACATTTACACTTGATCTTGGCCAAAAGCCTGAGAAGCAGGAGAGAGCTCATGCTTGTTTCTCCATGTCTACCATCAACATCACAACATTGAAAATGACATAATCAAGGTTCAAAATTAAAGTTACTCTCTAAGGAACAAAGTGGAGGTAAAGGATGAGCTGGGATTCAACCTGGGTCTGTCTGACACTAAAACGTGTATTCTTGACCAATATTAAGTTGGAAATGATATGACAATTAGATTACTCTCTTTAAATGTATGTGGCTAAAGCTACATTCATAGTTTCATCATAATTCAATATTGTCATTCAAGAATGTATGAAAATTAATGGAGTATTCAACACTATTTAGAAAAAGAACTCTAAACCTGAGGAAAGTTTGGAGAAATCTACACATAAAATATTTTAAAACAGTTAATTAAAACACAGAAGAACCATAGATTTAATAAACACACTCCAAAATTATTGTTTTGAAAAGACTAAAATAATGGGTCAGCATTTGTAAGCTAATCAAGAAAAAAAACCTAATACATAATATTAAAAATGATAGAGGAGATATAAAGAAGACTTTCAAAAATCTTTAGGACATACACAACATTCTGTTAATAAACTAGCAATTCTCAATGAAACGATGATTTAAAGGAAAATGTAAGAACGGTAAAAGAGAGCAGTAGAAATAAATAGGAAAAACTGTGTCATCTGGGTGTCAGACAATCTAGGGAATATTCAGACGTTGCTACATTTGATATCATGCTACGCAGGAAAGGGCTTAATATTCTTATCCTAAATATTGTCTCTCAAACCTTAAGCTCTAGTCATGAAAGGAAGTACAGAACATTAGAATCGGCATGGACTAGACAACAAAGAATCTGCATTCTTGTCTCCACGACTACCAACAATTATTTATCTCAACTGACCTCTGTTCTTCATCTATGAAATAAAGAGGTTGGACCCCAAGATACTTAAGACCCCTTCTGGCTATATAATTATGTAGAATGTCAGCTTTCTCTTTTGTAGGATGATAATTTAAATTTTACTGCTAACAAGACATGTTCCTTTGAGGTATGATATCACTTCATTATTATCCTTTACATGGAGAGGAGGTTTATTTTTCACAGAAAATGCTTCCTTTACTTGCAATTCAATCTTTTAAAAGCATGAAGGAACTAGAGGAAAAAAATTGCTGTAATATTTTAAAACAAATATTTAAATATTCAGATCACCACTGTCTCTCCAAATTACTGTTTTCTCTCTGGTACAAAGGTATAATTTGATGGATTGTCAGAAACAATTGTAGTGTACCCTAGTTATCCAGAATCACTCTCCCTTGTGCCTAAGACCATGTGAAGAATCAGGGCTACTGAAGCATAGTAAGGAGGCAAATGCCTCTGTCTTTGTTCATCCAAAGCTCTTAAATTTGAGTTACCTTTTCCAGTGAAATAATTCCTAGAAATGAATCTATTCGAGCAGACCTCATAATCTCATAGAATCATATTACTGGATAGTACCTTAGCAGTAATTTACCTTGTTTTGGCAGGGATGGAAGGTACACAGAGAGGAAGACGTGTATTGGGGGTCACCATGTCAGAGTCAGGATTTGACCCAAGGGTTGGGTTTTCTGAGCTCTTGAACTCACTTGGATTTAAGGCTGGTTAATCCTCAATAACCTCCAACATATTTTATGCCACTTGTTACAGTTATTTTTCTTTATTAAACATTGTTAAAAATTTTTAAATTATAGTAGGACAGGAATCAATAAATGTAGAAGAAATGATGGAGTTGGAAAGTCAACATTTTGCAGCAATTATGGTAACAAAGAATCATCAACAGCTGTTAAAACTAGTAGATAAACCTTTAATGGGGATCCAAAATATCTCCCCATGAAGAGAGCATGTGCGTGTTTGTGTGTGCATGTGTATACACAGAGACAGCACGCAGTGTGTTAATATATTAACAACTGATGAGTCATGGTAAATAAGGGTGATCTGTGCTGTTCTTGCAAATTTACTACAAGTTTAAATTATTTCAGTAAAGACAAAAATTAACAAAACCTCTCAAATTTAAATAGTAATATGCTCTTTCTATAAGAAATGATATCTTCCCAAAATGTGTAAATAAAATTATTAACTTCTCTTTTACTGTCCCCCTCTATTCTTTTTCTACTGAACTAATAAATGTCAGCAGAAAATTTGTATCACTCCATCCCTTACTACATGCCCAACCAAATATATACTTGGTTGTTTACATAAATACACACGCATAAGATTTTTTGTCTGTTTTCACAAATAATTTATTGTTTGCATTCTGTAACTTGGATCAATACATCAAGAATATCTGTCCAGTTTAATACATATAGAAATAGCTATATGTATATGTTTCACTAGTTGCTCAATATCCTGTAGTATGGAACGTTCCACTCTTTGTTCAACCATTTCTCTAGTTGTTTGAAATTCAAGTTGTTATTCTTTTCCACAATTAGATATCATTGTGGATATATATATATATATATATATATATATATATTACACTGAATCTCAAGCTTTGGTTTCCAGCAGTATAAACACAGAGGTATTTGTTGTTGTTGTTGTTTGTTGTTTCTTTTTAATCACACAGATAGGACCTAGTTCATAAACTCTTGAAACAAAAGCTTTAGGGGTAAGACTGGGTGGTACTAAAGGGGGCCTTTATCATCTTAGGCTAAGTTTTCTACAGTAAGGTTTCTCAAGCTCTTTGTGAAGGAAGTTAGATTTTGGTTTTGATCTTAATTTTTAAGTTTCCAATTCATCAGGAACCAACACATTCTGTTCGTGCTACATGAGATTCAGCGCATAAGTTCAAACATACCCGAACAGATCTAGAACTGGTGTATAAGGAGATTCATTTGGACATTGCCACATTGTACTTCTAAGGGCTTATTCTCAGTTTCTGTTTTCTCGCTGTTGACACAGCAATTTGTGGACCAGCACTGGGGCCACATACCACACTGGAAGTCAAGACTAAGAAGGATGATTAAATTGATATAATTTGTTAACTTAAATCCCTCTCTTTGCTTACTCTTAAATCTTTGCTTTCCTGCATTGCTTTTTGTCATCACCTACTGCATATTTTCCTATCTTTATTTTATCTCTTCTCACGTAATGCAGAACTTAGCAATTATATTTAAAATGGAAAAATGATAAGATAATACAGAAAATCAGAGTAGAAAACAACAGCACCAAACCCTGGAAATCATACCCCATACCAATGCCCCTCTACTGATGACAGTAAATAACATGAGATGTTGAGTATTCTCTGGTTAGACATATGAATGAAACACCATTCAAAAGCTGAATGTATCCAACAATTAATGCATATAATTGATTTGTCAGGACTATAGGGACCAGGTATAATTGAAAGGGATGCATATCTGCAAGATTTTTCATCGAGTTTTTAGAATTACATTTTTTTAACAGAAACTGATTCTCTTGGTAAGACACTTGTATGACAAAGACACGCAAGGGGAAAATAGAGAATGCAGAATGTAAGAGCATTATGGGACATTAGCCTTGCTCCACTATAGTTGTAAAATTTAGCTACGCAAAAAATAGCTGGCTTAAACTGTGATGTTCTTGGTATATGTAAATACTATTTTTTTTCCTCCTTTATTTTAAAATCTCATATAAACATTTATATAGTTCCTAGTTTGCTGTGGATTCCTGGTGTCTGGAGGGCTGACTGAATATTTGTATAAGAGCACAAATACTTACTAAATTCTGTAGCAGATACCCATGGTTAACCTATGGAACATTCTCCCCAACCTCTCGTTACCTAAACCCTAATTGTGTTGAGATATTTACCCTCAGAGAAGTGTAAGCCAATCACGGAAATTCCTTGAAAAAGCTTATTTTATGACTGGGCATGTGACCTAGTTACAGCCTATTACATGTGACAAAAAGAGGAAAGTGTATTTTAGGGAGTTTCTAAGAAAGATTTACTAATTTGTAAAAAAGGACATCTGGGAAGAAGCAGATTATTTTTCCACTTGATATTAACACATCTGCAAGTGACACCTATAAATAAAATAGGCTTTTTTACCCATGAAGAAATCCAACATGCTTAGCATGGCAGAACAAAAAGGTGGGGGAAACCTGGATTTTTAACAACCTTACTTAGCCAATGAGCTAACCAACTCTAGAGCTGCTTTATTCCTGGACTTTGGCTAAGGAAATTAACTTTTCATATTGTTTTGGTCATTTTTATTTATGTTGTAACTAAACGACTTTGGCTAAGGAAATTAACTTTTCATATTGTTTTGGTCATTTTTATTTATGTTGTAACTAAACGACTTTGGCTAAGGAAACTAACTTTTCATATTGTTTTGGTCATTTTTATTTATGTTGTAACTAAACGACTTTGGCTAAGGAAACTAACTTTTCATATTGTTTTGGTCATTTTTATTTATGTTGTAACTAAACGACTTTGGCTAAGGAAATTAACTTTTCATATTGTTTTGGTCATTTTTATTTATGTTGTAACTAAACTCATTTACATTCTTTACTGTGTTAGTCACTAATTATAAATATTTGAACTAGATATTACCTGGCTCTTCTGCAACTTGAATTCTTGTGCTGTTTCTCAGCACTTTCAGAATTAGGAAGGATCCACACTTCTTGATGTTAATCTTAAATTAAAAATTAAGATCTATAGATTAATAGTAAGGTAGGTTATATGAAAAGAGTTTATATTTTCAAACTATAATTTGGGGTTTGTTCACTCTTCCACAGGTCTGTAGTTTGGTCTAAATCTTTGTGGACTTTATGGACTGAGATGTCTTCCTTTACAGTTTCATCAAGCAGTTTGTTGCCCAAAGAGAGGAAACCAAGAATAGGTTTCAGCTCTTGTTCCTGATGAATGCTGGCTATGTGAATTGATAATAATTTGCATCTATATACAACTCTCTTAAGATCGTAATGGAGTTGGAGATAGTCATAAGTAAATAAATTCTAACTTACCGTTGAAAGTGCTTTGGAAACGCCCAGTAATGCTAGGGTTAAGCTGCATTTTGAAAGAAATTTACTTACAATACCCTATAAGTGCCTAAATTAAAATAAAGATGTATATAAATATGGAATCACTGTGTTTTACACCTGAAACTAATATAACGTTATATGTCAATTATATTTCAATGAAAAATAAGTAAATAAATAAATATGACAAAAAAGAAATAAAATAAATAGAATGGACCTAATGTGCAATTAACATTAATCAAATGTAACATATTACAAAAGACATAATCCATTCCATGCATTGAGGAATGATTCGAGAATTCTAAATCTCCAAAAACATGCTTGGAAAGACAAATTTAAAAAAAAGTGTAGTGGTTTTAATATTGTCCTTTTTATTTAGACATATTGAAAGACAGTTGTCCAATCCTGAGTGATATCTGAAAGTAGATTTGTTATGTTGTTACAAATATTTTACATCATTGATTAGGAAGTTTACTGGTACTTACAAAGTATAAACCATCAGGGTAGGTAAGAAAGTTGACATTGTATTTTTATTAAAAAGAGCATAACGTTTTAAAAAATATGAAACACTAAAAACATTAAACAGATGTGGTGTGAAATAAAAGTTTTAATGAGATTCCTCCCAGGTAATTAGAATCATGGAATACTTTCAGGTGATATAGCTTCCCTGGTCTCAAAACTCTTAGAAAAATCTGATATTCCAGATAAGCTTCCTAAGCAAAATTACATCACAGTGTTTAATTAACAAGAAATATGCTTTTATATCCATATAGTTTCAAACTGAAAGAGACAATTTGGAATGCACGTTCATTGTGTACTTTTGTTAAATATAGGTGGTAAGCAATATTTGGCAATATGTGAACATCAGTTTCTCCTCCATAACCTCTTTCGCAGATTATAATGAAAGCAAGTTTCAGTCAAACTCTACTGCACATACACTTTTTAACAAAGCAGGAAAAAGCCAATCACACAATCCCTTGTGTAAGCTCAGTGACCTGTGGTCTCCATTTTTTGGAGCTCCAAAACACTCTGCATGTCAGTTTGACCTGACAAAATGATGTTGTTCTAGTAGCAGTACTAGGGAGTCCAACAGTCAGACTGAGACATACAAGAGATGCTCCAAATGAGTGGCTCAACGAAAGGTCATTTATAGATCAACTAGTCAATATTGAAGAGGCTGTAGGAGTCTCATACACTATTCATTTAAAGTCAGAGTGTCTATAAACTCTTTTAAACACTCACCATATCTTGATTGTTACTGATTTCACCAAATGAGAGTCAAATTCTAAGTTTTAAGCTATTTAATGAGTCATATATTTCTCCAATTTAAATTTTTTTTCTAATATTCATTGCATTCATTAGAAAGTCTTCTGGTATTGACATGATTATAAAAGACATGGTGTCCCAAACATAGTTTGGAAACTTCTTGGGGCCATGACTCACAACTTTCTTCTGAAAAGAAATAAGCATTTCTGATAAAATAAGTAAGTTTTGAAGAACTTCAGTGAGAATAGATTTGTTCTGAAAATTATGGAGAAACTCTTTATATTCCCACTTCGCTGGCTGTCACAAAACTATAGTGACTTTAACCAGGTTTTCTTTTCTTTCTGTTTCTGTCTAATAATGATTATTTCTCCTATAAAAATGTCCTAACAAGAATGAATCTTTTTTGAAGAATGAATTTGAAAAAGAACAGATACATGTATATGTATAACTGAATCACTTTGCTGTACACCTGAAACTAACACAATGTTGTTAATCGCCTATACTCCAATATAAAATAAAAGGTTAAAAAATATCTTCCTGCAATGTCTTGCACTAGGTTGGTGTTCAATAAATATTGGTTTGGATAATGAAATTAAAAAGAAAAGAATGAATCTTTTAGGTAGCCTACAAGGGTCCTTTTCTCCTTCTATGTAGTATTATAATAAAAATTTAACACATGATCATAAGTAAATAGCCTGAGAAGTTTTCTTTGCCAGAGATAATGATGGCTGAAGCCTTTGTAGGAGTTGCCCCTTAGAATGAGGTCTTTTCATTAAAACACCATCTTTGGAGTAAATGTTACTGATTAGAGTAACTGATTATCCGGAGCATGTTGCTTAATCTAGCTAATAAGTACAGACTCTTACAGTGTCTATGTTAAAACAGTTAATTATAAATGATATAGACTTCCACTTCCAGAAAAATGGAAGAGATATATTTTTCTCCAAACCTTCAGATAAGCACAACTAAAAACCCAGGGCATAAGAAAACTCTAAGAGGTGGAGAGGAAAAAAAAAAAAAAAAAAAAAAAGACTAGTTAGTGGTCCTAGAATGGAAACAACAATGGTGGTGAGTTTGCTGAGTTTTCTCTTTGTCTTATATGACTCAGATTTGGTGCTAAAGAAGATAACAACCTGGAAACACCAGTAGATACAGACCAAAAAAGTGTGGACAAAAATCTGCTCTCTCTAGTCAAAGGACCAGGAAAAGTACAGCCTAAAAGAACTGAAAACATTTATAAAATAATGGCTTTAAACCATCCAAACACCACACACACGCACACACACACACACAAAATGAAAAACAACAACAAAACTGTGGTTCCACCACCAAATTGGTTCACCAGCAAAGGCCAATTGGAGAGCTTAAATTTCCACCCTCATAAGACTAGAGCAAGGCACCCATCCTGTGGTGTCAGTGGAGACCATGTGGGGAGCCTGGATTTCCACCTCCACCAGGCAGTAGAAAGGTGTCCGCTCCCTTTCCACTGGAGTGATGGGAGAGTCAGGACATTCAACACCACCCACCCAGGGATGAAGTCATCTGCTACTTTCTCATGGTGTTAGTGAAAGCTACACGAGAACAGTAACAAAGCACCCTCCTACCCCCCAGCCAGAGGGCATCAGAAGAGACCTGGTTGGAAACAGAATTCCTATATCCATCCACCATTAAAGATGAACCACAACCTGGGTAACAATAGAGGTTAATTGGGGAACCTTGACTTATACCCTCATTTGGCAGTAATGAGATGGCATACTCCTTTCCTCTGTCAAAATGATGATGGTGGGGCTTCCCTGGTGGCGCAGTGGTTAAGAGTCCGCCTGCCAATGCAGGGGACATGGGTTCGAGCCCTGGTCCCGGAAGATCCCACATGCCGCGGAGCAGCTGGGCCCGTGAGCCACAATTCCTGAGCCTGCGCGTCTGGAGCCTGTGCTCCGCAACAAGAGAGGCTGCGATAGTGAGAGGCCCGCGCACTGCGATGAAGAGTGGCCCCCACTTGACACAACTGGAGAAAGCCCTCGCACAGAAACGAAGACCCAACACAGCCATAAATAAATAAATAAATAAAATTTAAAAGAAATAAGCAAAAACATTCTCTAAAAAAAAAAAAAAAAAAAAAAATGATGATGGAGAAAGCCAGCTAAGACAGAAGAGTTACATCTCTGTAACAGAAGATCCAGAGTCCCATACTACACAAAATGTTCAGGTTTCAAACAAAAATTATTTGTCATGTTAAGAACCAGAAAGATCTCAAAATGAGTTTAAAAAGATAATCAAAACATGTCAACATTGAGATGATAGAGATATTAGAATTATCTGACAAAGAATTTATTGTAGCCACCATAAGGAAAACACTCAAAAACACTATAGATACATCAAAGTAGAATGATAAAATAAAATTTCAGGTAACCCAAGGAAGGAGCCTATGCCATGCTGCATGAAAATTCATTCTTGGAAATAGCATACAGAAATCCACAGTATTTTAGATGATAATCCAATTTGCCAGGAATCATCATTTGGACATCTTAATTCGATAATTATAATAAAGTTTAATTTCCAAAGAAAATAAAGCAGTGTGTATTCATGTACAAGAAAAAAACATGGCTGCACCTGGGTCAGTGAGGATTATGGGCATATTTACCTGGAGACTAAATTCCTGGACAGCAGGGATTTCTGAATTTTTCACAAAGAGACAAAAGGTACATTATCAGGAGAAAAATATAGAGGATATATGCACATTTATTATGTGAGATATGCAAGTTGCTTAATGTCTTTGTGCCTTGATTTTCTTTTCTAAATTTTGGGGAATATTTGTGAGGATTAAAAGAGTTAATCATTCAGTCTTATCCATGATGATGATGATGTTTTATTAACATAATTTGCCTGTGTAGAGCATTTTAAAGTATTAGAAAACATTCAGTTTTTATTTTTTTTTTCCATTTAAAAATTGCAACAAATTGGAAATTAAGAAACTCATAGGATGAAGGGAAATGGATAAGAAGAGATAGAAGAGTTTGTTTTTAATTCTTCCCTCCTTGGTTTTATTCTGTCCTTTTATCCTTTTATGTACCCACCCATCTATACATCCATTCATCCTTACATAGCTATTTAGGGACAAACTCTGAATGCCATGTTTATGATGAGAAGGGTGTTAAGAATACCATGTAGTACATAGAATGTTTTTAATTATAAATAAAATGTAACATAATAGATTGTTTTAAAACTCAGGCTTGACTGATGGTTGGATAGAGAGATAGAAGGATAGTATATGTGATAAAGCAAATATAATAAAAACTTCTATTGTACAATTAGTTGTTGGGGTCCATAATCCTCTTCCCTGACCCAAGTGTAGCCATGTGTCATTATTCTTATTCTTATTATTACTTGTGAAACACAGTGCTTTATTTTCCTTCAAAATTAAAGTGTAGTAGTATTAGTAAATTAAGATGTCCAAATGATGATTCCTTACAAATTATATTATCACCGAAAAATACTGTTGATTTTGCATACTCTAGACATTCAAGCACGGATCTTCATACAGCATGATAATGGCTCCTTGCTTGGCTTATTTAACCCTAAACTTTACCTCTAGGCCAAAACTCATTGCAGGGTAGCTTTCTTCCAAGAAAAAAAATAGTAAAAGAAAAGTGGAAGAAGTAGAGCTCCTGTTGGGAATAAGAAATTATGATGTACTGGGTAAACAAGTTTTTCTCTTTCTACCTGAATCAAAGAACAGATTTATCATATTTCCCTAAGGAAATTAACCTTAAATTTTGCACCTTTCACTTACTGGAATGTTAATGGAGGTGCCTTGTAATGAAGAACTCATTCCTTAAACTCAGTAGTTTTTAGTTTTACCCTTATTATTTCCTGCCTTCAAATACTTAGGGTTAAGGTGAAGAGAATAAAAAATAAAGTTTTGTAAATAGTTAGTATATATATCAAAATGGAATTATTTAAAAAAATTCCGGTTAACCACAGGAAGTCAAAGAGTGAGAAAGAGAGAGAGAGAGACGGAGAGAGAGAGAGAAACTTTCCAAAATAGAATGGCAGACTTAAGCCATATATGGGGAAAGTAGGCTAAAATATATGATCCAAATTTATGTTGTCTGAATCTCACTTCAAATATTGTAAGTAGACAGACTAAAGGATAGAAAAGATATGTCATGCCAACATTAATCAAAGGAAAGCAAGAGTGACTATATTTATACCAGGTAAAAAAAGAACACAGAACAACAACAACAAAAAATTATCAGAGAGAAGGTGGGACATTTCATAATGATAAAATAATCAATCTACCAAGAGCACATAGCAATCCTAAAACTATGCAACAAAAAGCAGAGTTGCAAATATGTGGAGCAGAACTTGAAGAAACGGAAAAGAAAGTAGACAAATCCACCATGGTTTTTGGAGAATTCAACACACTCTCTCAACAACTGATAGGCCTATTTGGCAGAAAAACAGTCAAGATATTAAAAAAAAAAGGTAACAACACCACCAACTGAAGGGATCTAATGAACATCTATAGAATATTCATCATTTTTGGTGACTATATATGCTTTTTTGGTTTTTTTTTGGCTGTGCTACACGGCGGCATGTGGGATCTTGGTTCCCCAACCAGGGATGGAACCTGTGGCCCCTGCAGTGGAAAAGCAGAGTCTTAACCACTGGACGACCAGAGAAGTCCTTATTTATTTATTTATCTTTTGGCTATATGCTTTATTTTCAATTCTCCCAAAACATATACAAACACAGACCATATCATGGGCTACAAAACAAATTTCAACAAATTTAAAGGAATTTAAATTCTATAGAGTGCAGTCTCTGACTACAAAGGACTCACACTAGAAACTCATAACAGAAAGATAGAAAAATCTCCAAAATATTGGAAACTAAACAACACACTCCAAAATAATCCATGGGCCAAAGAGGGAGACACTAAATAAATTAAAATATACCCTGAACTGAATGAACATAAAGATATATCAAAATTTGTGGAAAACAGTTAAAACAGTGCTGCTGAGAGGGACATTTATAGCACAAATTCATGCATTAGATAAGATGAAAAGACTCAAATCAATAATCTAAGCAATCACCTCAAGAGCCTAGAAAAAGAAATGCAAACAAACAAACAAAAACCTCAAAACAGGAAAAGAAAAAGAAGGAAAGAAAGATAAGAGGAGACATGAATGAAATTGAAAACAAGAGAGAAATAAAGTAAATGAAATAGAGCTATTTCTGCAAAAAAAGATCAATAAAATTGAACCAGAAATAGATCCACACAAATATGTCTAAAGAATTTTTGATAAAGGTGCAAAAAAATTCAATGTAGGAAAGATAGCCTTTCCCACAAATGAAGAAAAAATAAAGAACCATAAAATGTTTTGAAAGAAAAAGTTGGGGAAAATCTTCAGAACTAGGATTAGGCAAAGAGTTAGACTTGTTATCAAAAGCATGATTCTTAAAAGGAAAACTTGTTAAACTGACTTCATTAAATTAAATATTTTTCTCTTCCTGGGACACTGTTAAGAAGATGAAAAGACAAGCTACAGATTATGATTATGATGTAATTCAGATGTCTGACAAGAGCTAATGCCAAGAACTTATAATGCACTCTAAATCTCTAAAGTAAAGAAACAATCCAATTATAACATGACCAAAACACATGAAGATATGCAGATAGCAAATAAGCCCATGAAAAATGTGTTCAACATCATTAGCCATTAGGGAAATTCCATTCAATAAGTATGATATTAGCTCTGGATTTTTTGTAGATGTACTTTACCATGTTGAAGAATTTTCTAGAATATTCCTATTTTACTGAGAGTTTTTATCACAAAAGGGTGTTGGATTTTGTCAAATGCTTTTTCTGCATCTATTGATATGGTCATGTCATTTATGATTTTTTTTTTGCCCTTTTTTTAAGGAAGAAGGTTATCTATGAATAGTTTAGCACCAAGTTCCCCTAATAAGTGCATTAAGCCTGTTGATGTGTTAGATTACATTAATTGATTTTCAAATGTTGAACCAGCCTTGCATACCTGGGATAAATTCCACTTGGTTGTGGTGTATAATATTTTTATGCATGGTCTAATTCCATTTGCTAATATTTTGTTAGTACTTTTGAATTTTTGATCATGAGAGATATTGGTCTGTAGTTTTCTTTTCTTGTAATGTCTTTGATTTTGGTATTAGGATAATGCTGGCCTCAAAGAATGAGTAAGGAAGTACTCCCTCTGCTTCTATTCTCTGAAGGATATTGTAGAGAATTAGTATAATTTCTCTCTTAAATATTTGGTAAAATTCATGAGTGCATGGTGCTCTGTATTTTGGAAGGTTATTAATTATAGATTCAACTTACCAAATAGATACAGGCTTATTCAGATGTCTATTTCCTCTTGTGTGAGTTTTGGCAGGTTGTGTCTTCCAAGGAATTGGTGCATTTCAAATAGGTTATCAATTTTGTGGGCCTAGAGTTGTTTATGAAATTCTTTTATTATCCTTTAATTGACATGGGATATGTAGTGATGCCCCATCTTTCATTTCTGATACGTCCTCTCTTTTTTTTGTTAGTTAGTCTGCCAAGAAGCTGATCAACTGATTGCTATTTCTGAAGAACAAGCTTTGGGTTTCATTGATTTTCTCTATTGGTTTCTTGTTTTTAATTTCACTGATTTCTGTTCTAATTCTTCTTCTTATTTTCTTCTGCTTTATTTGGATTTAATTTGCTCTTCTTTGTCTAGTTTCTTACAGTAGATACTTAGATTATTTATTTTAAATTGTTCTTTACTTCTGATACATACTATTAAAACTATAAATTTCCCTCTAAGTACCGCTTTTACTGTTTCTCATAAATTATATACATTGTGTTTTCATCGTCAATTAGTTCAAAACATTTTAAAATTTCTCTTGAGATTTATTCTCAGACCCCTGCGTTATTTAGAAGTGTTGTTTAATCTCCACATTTTTTCCGATTATCTTCCTCTTATTGATTTCTAGTTTAATTTCATTGTGGTATGAAAGCAGACATTGTATGATTTCCTTTTGGTTAACTTTGTTAAGGTGTGTTTTCTGGCTCAGAATGTGGTCTAACTTGGTGAATGTTCCATATGAGCTTGAGTAAAATGTGTATTCTGCTATTGTTGGATGATGTATTCCTTGGGGTCAATTCTCCAAGGTGACAGTTCTTGTACACGTACAACCAAAAAACAGAGCACCAACCTACATCATGCGAAAACTGATAGAACACCAAGGAGAATAAATGAATTGCTATCATAGTTGGGGACTTCAACACATCTCTTTCAAAAATAGATAGATCCAGGCAGAAAATTAGTTAGGACATAGTTGAATTCAACAACACCATTGAGGAACTAACTGACATCTATAAAATATGTCATCCAACACTTTCTCAGAAAAATAAAAATTAAGCAAATTAGTTGCCAGTAGACCTGCCTTGTAACAAATGTTAAAAGAAATTCTTTAGAGAGTGAAAAAATAATATAGTTCAGATACTTGAACAGAAGAGCATCAAGGAAGGAATAAGCAGAGATAAAATTAAAAGTTTCATTTTTCTTATTCTTAAATGAGCTAAGAGATGACAGTTTGTACAAAATAATAATAGCAACAATGTAATTGATTATATAAGCTTAGCACATGTATCTTATGTATCTATATACATATATATACACTTATGTATGCTTATATATAAGTGAAATGAATGAAAGCAAAAATACAGAAAACAAAAGGGAAGAATTAGAATTATTTTGTTGTTAGATGGTACTCACACTATCTGTGAAGTACCATAGTGTTATTTAAAAGTGGACTTGGATTAGTTATAAATGTATATTGCAAAGTCCAGGGAAACCTTTAAAAAAAGAGCTACAACTGATATGCTACAAAAGGAGAGAAAATAAAATCATTAAAAAATGTTCAATTAAACCACAAAAGATGGAAAAAGAGCAGACAACAAAAATAAGAACAAAGAGGACTTCCCTGGTGGTGCAGTGGTTGGGAATCTGCCTGCCAATGCAGGGGACACGGGTTCAATCCCTGGCCTGGAAGGATCCCACATGCCGCAGAGCAACTAAGCCTGTGTGCCACAACTACTGAGCCTGCGCTCTAGAACACAGAAGCCACAACTACTGAGCCCTCGTGCCACAACTACTGAAGCCCACACACCTAGAGCCCATGTTCCACACAAGAGAAGCCACTGCAATGAGAAACCCATGCACCACAACGAAGAGTAGCCTCTGCTCGCTACAACTAGAGAAAGCCCCCGTGCGGCAACGAAGACCCAACGCAGCCAAAAATAAATAAATTTATTAATTAAAAAAAATAGGAACAAAGAACAAGGTCAACAAATAGCAAACAGTAATAAATATAGTAGATATTAATCCAAATATACCAATAATCACTTTGAAAGTCAATGGTCTAAATTCACCAATTAAAGGACAGAGATTTCAGATTTGATCAAACCTTATCACTCAATTACATGTTGTCTACAAAGAAACCCACTTTAAATATAAAGACACATATATGTTATAAGTAAATGGATAGAGAAAAATATATGTTAACATTAATCATAAAAAAGCTACATTAATTTCACACAGAGCATACTTCAAAGTAAGGAAAGTTAGATTAAGAACAAGAGAAATAAAAGATGTTCTCTGGGTTTCCTGAATCTGTAATTTGGTATCTGACATTAATCTGGGGGAAATTCTCAGTCATTACTGTTTCAAATATTTTTTTCTGTTTCTTTCTCTCTTCTTCTGGTGTCCTCATTACGTGTATGTTGCACATTTTGTAGTTGTTCCACAGTCCTTGGGTACTCTGTTCTGTACTGGGTAAAAGGAACTGCTGTAAATAGGCCTTTAGTAATGTGGTGGTGAGCTATGCATATGGGATGCTGTGGGAAGCATTCTATAGCCTATGATTAGGTCTCCGTATTTTAATAAGCCTACACTTCTGGCCTGTGAACTTCCCAAGTGTTTCTCAGGGTTTTTTTCCCCCATAGGTGGGGCAGGATGGCTAGGGTGGGCCGGGGTTTGGTATTTCCCTTCCCCCAGGTCAGTTAGACTTCGATAATACTCCAGCAGGTTAGGCTTTGGTTAACTAGATTCCCTTGGGGTCAGGCCTTGTTAAGAACAGAGTGCTTTGGTGTATTTCAAAATGGTATCCTTCTCTTCCTCCTGCTGGAAGCATCAGGGGATTTCTCTCCTGTATTTACTGTGAGACCCTGGTTGATCTCCTAGAGGTAAATCTCACAATATTGTGAGACCCCCCCCCCCATTACTGGGTCCCCCTGGAGTTTTTCACTATTAGAGTTGTTCATGCTGAGCCTCCAGCAATTCAGTAATTACAGGTCTGGTTTTCCTACCCCAGCTCTGGTTCCTGTGTGGTTTCTACTCATCTGTGCTCTGGTAAGTCATGAATCCCGGTATTCACCTGTCTCTCCAATATTAGGGGCACTCCTTTGTCCTGTCTTCCCTTCTCTTATGACTTTAAGAAGTGTTGATTTTTCAGTCTGTTCAGCTTTTTACTTGTTGTTAAAATGGAGTGGCAACTTTCAACCTCACTGCATGATGGACCTGAAACCAGAATACTCCTTATTTATTCTTACTCAGAAAACAGATGAGCTTGTCTCAGAAGGCAGCTATAGGGGTATGAACACCAAAGCTAATCATTCCCAATATTTCCAACTTACCTGAAGGAAGACACAAAGGTATTGTCATTCGCTCAAGAGTTCAAAGTTTATAGTTCCGTTGTCCCAGATATGAAAGCTAAATATCTATTTATTTGAGTAGGGTCTACATAGTTACCTGAATATTCACAAAGCAGAAATATTTCATTACATATTTATTTCCTATTAGAAGTATCATCAGAAAAACATTGAAATGCTTGCCACCTTTATTTGTGACTGCATAGCAACTTAGTTTTTGAGCCTGAAAACCTAGTGACTTAGCTCAAAAATATATTATCTCCTTTCACAGTTCTGGAGGCCGACAGTGTTAGCTGGCTAGGATTGTTTGTTGAATGGATAAATGACCTTGAGTCAAACCAATACATTCCGTATTGATTATTTCTTCCATTGTTTTTAGTGAAGTTATTTGGTAAGTATTTGCTGAATAAATAGATACATCAATGTACCTGCAGATAAATGGTTGTTGAAGTAGAAAAATCTTTCTACTGTCGATTATTTCTGTAGTAATCATAGTTCACAAGTAAACTAGTGATATAAATCTCAAAGTTGCCTGCTCATTTAAAGAAAAGTCCATGAGCCTTGCTAACAACAGATATTTCTGTGCTGTAATTAGATTGAATTGGCTGATTGAATTTTCAAAGGAAAAGCATAAACTTAATTATATTAGTTTTGTTTATAAATATTAGTCATTACTTACTTAGGGCTTACTATATTAAAGTTAACATGCAACATTTGGGGAGGTAAAAAGAAAGTACTTAAAAATACTTAGAAAAGTATCTGTCATCATAAAACTTATGCCAAATATATTCTTCCTGAGTGAGGTTAGCAAGAAGAGAATTAGTCAGAGAAATGAGATTACTTCTCTAAATTTAATGTAATAATTGTCTTTAACAAAATAGTGTAAATAATTGCCAGATATTCTTTGTTATGTATCTTGCTGTAGACCAGTGGTTACATCTTTTCACCTTCAACATCACATCTAGTGAATAATTACAACAAAAATCACAAAATCCTGGTAATGTTATACCAAACAAAACTGTAAAAGATCCATCATCAAATAACAGTAGAAATGCTGTCTGAGTTTCAAGTGCACAGGCAGAAATTCTCCAATTACTTTTATCTTCAGAAGACACATTTTGTTAATTTAAAATTAGGATTTAAACATGAAGGACATTGTTTCCTCTAGGCTTTCTAAACCAAATTAATATGGGCAACTTAAACCTTCCTTCACCTTCTAATCTATGAAAATATAACCAGGAAAATGTTTTTGTTTCAATATTATATTATCACATCAAAGATATCTTATTGCCAGTTTTCCTGCTATTCTAAGTTCAGTGACTTTTCTATTAAACTTAAGCAAAATGTTACTTACATGAGAACTTTTACTTTATAGTATCCCTAAAGGACACTTGAAGTCGGTTTTGTAAAATGAAATAAATTATTTGGTATTATTTCCTGAAATAACATTCAAGTATATTAATTGTAACCTGATTCATTAATAAAATGTTTAATATATACTAGCCCTTCCCTGATTTCAGAATTCTCCTGAGAAATCCCTTGCTACTTCAGCATACTACATTATCTTGGAAAGATATGTATTAAAGTTAGGAAATGAAAATGAATGATTCAGCAAGGACCATCCTTTTATTTGCAGAAAGTGAGGTCATGAGAAATGATTTCAAAATATAGTACTGTAAGTACTAATTTATAGAAGATGTATGTTTTAGTAGGTACCACATAGTTTATGGAAATTTTCTATGTGTATTTAAAAACTTAACAAATGTTATCTACATTTCTGTGTTTTTAATTTAAATAATCCTATATGATAAATGAGGACAGTATAAATGTAAGAATGTACAAATTCACAAAGGGTTGTAAGAAATGTAGAAAGATTTTGATAAATAAACAAAATAATAATGACATTTGAAATATTAGTAAAGTTTAATTTCCCATTGATGGATATAATTTTTTGTTATTGTTGTTCAACATTATGGGACCTAATAACAATTGAAGTTCATGTATTCTGGACTTTGGGAGAAATAAAACACATGTAATGCTGATTTAGTCTCCTTTGTGGTTTAATACTATCAAAGATTTTTAACACATAACACCTATTCATATGTATATCGATATCCTGCATATCGTGGGGAGCTGGTATCTCAGAAAGCTGACTTAAATTTTAGTGGTCTACAATATATTGCTTTCTAAATTTACTATAAAGATGTCTTCATGGAATGAATGAATTAGATGTCCAAAAGTACCTTATCTTGTGTTTCTCTTTGCAAGAGAATTTATTACACAATTTAATTTATTCCTATGGTCTTTTGATGACTCCATATAATCCACAAATATGTCTTTATCACATTTATTCTTCTCATTGGGCTTATTTATTTCTATGTTTCTTTGACCTTCATTTGAGTATCTTCCAGCAATGCGTCCCCATTTATTCCTCTGCCATAGGACAGGATTCCCATGCTGGCATCCGTATTCTCCCTTAAATAATGCAGAGTCTGGCACTTTCCTCATATTATCATAGGGGAGAGTGTTCCCAAAGTGCAGCGCTGTTAAGGACCACTGCTATAGGTGATAAAAGACTACAGTGCAGTCTGGATGAAGATAGACGTATCATTTCCTATTGCTGCCATAACAAATTACCACAAACTTGGGGGTTACAAACAGCACAAATTTAATATCTTACAGTTCTAAATGTTAGAAATCTGACATGGCTCGCATTGGGCAAATATCCAGGTGTTGGTAGGGCTGTGTTTGTTTCTGGAAGCTCTAGGGGAGAATCTCTTTCCCTGTCCTTTCCAGCCTTTAGAGGCCACCCATGTCCCTTGGCTCGTGGCCCCTTCCTCAATCTTTAAAACCAGCAAAGTTGCATCTTTCTGACTCTTCTTGCATAGTTACAATCTCCATCTCCGACCACCCTGAAAAGGTCACTGCTTTTAAGGACTCATGTGATTAAGTGTGGCCCAACTGGATAATCCAGCATAATTTCCCCTTCTCAAACTCCAGACACTTAGTCTCATTTCCAAAGTCCCTTTTAGCAGGAAAGATAGCATATTATTTCACAGCTTCTGGGGATTATGGCACGAGTATTTGGGGGGGACTTGTATTCTGCTTACCATGAGCATCACACATTTTCACACAGTAAATTAGGAATGAAAGCTATACTTTGAGATCTGAACTTATTTTCTCCTATTTCACTGATATCGCCCCCCCATACTTAAGTCAAATCTCATTCAATTCTCACTTCTATCCTGGTTTCTTCAATTCCAACCACCTTAAACCCATCCCTATTTCCACAAATGGCCTCCACCTATCATTAATTTCTTATTGTATTCCTTTTCTTCCTCTAAGAATTATTTTAAAAGAATATTCCCAGGTGTGTGGCCTTCAATCCTGCCTCATTCAGCTAGAGAAGGCATAACAGTGCCCTCAGTAAACTGTACAGTGATAGGTTTTCATCCTTCAAGATGTGTTGGAGATTAAAAAAAAAAAAAGGTGTAGATACTTCCTCATTTTTAACCTGGATCAGGGCTGAAATACATCATGTGCTATATTTAGTGATTTAAACTTCTTCCCCAAAGTATTTCTATGGAATCTTTTTCAGCTTTGGTGTCTAGTTTAGACTCAGTTCCCCTATTAGTAAGTCGATCTGACATGTAGGGTGATGTGGTATTTGGATGGTCCATTGATTTGTACATTAAAAAATATGATCAAGACTCATTACCAACTGTTTGAACATGGGCTATTTATTTAAACTGACTTATTCCCAGTTTCTTATTATAAAATAGAGTTGAAAATACCTGATACATTACTTTAAAAGTTGATTTTGAAGAGCAGATAAGAGCATAAAATATTTAAAATTGCATTATTAGAAACTGTGATTACATTGTATAAAATAAGTTCTGAAAAATAATTCTAATCCCGGCTACAGTTTGATTTATATTTAAGATAAAAATGAGACAAAAAGATATATTTTATAACTTACCTTTACACTTTCTCTTTTTTCTTTTTCCTTGTACACCATATATTTATAGACATGCTGCATGCTGTAAATTGTGATTCCTATCATTAAGAAGGTATTTTAAAATTTACTTTATTCTTATTGTTAAGAGAAAAAAACCCTTTCCTCATCCAGTTTATCATCTCAGTAGAAAGGCAAGCCATTTACACACGGAACTCACCCACAGAAAGTATAAATATAAATTGAAAGAAAATGTGATAAGAACAGTCAGTGTCTATGCACAGAAATATGAAGAGATTACAAAGTCCAATATTTCTCATAATAGTGACACTTATTAGGTGCCCTATATGATAGGTGAATTACATATTAAGCAATATATAAAAGTTTCAATATTAAGACTCATACCAAGCTTGTGATTAAAATATTTCTGACTCTATTTTCCAGATGAGAAACCTGGGACTCAGTAAAATTAAGTAAGATCCTTGAAGTTACACAGATATTATATGGTGTGACAAGATGTAAATCCAGGTCAGGTTGATTTTGAAGCCTGAGCCCTTATCGACCTGTGCTTCATGAAGAGGTCTGTGATGCAATGACGAGATTAGAAAGAATAGAGACTGGCAGACACTGAGACCCTTCAATGCTAGACCAGAATTAGACACACTGCTCGATGTGTTCTTCTTAGCAAATCTGACATCTTTTTATAGCAAGAAGAAAGGATTAAATACTTGTAATCATTTGCTAAAAGCTATGGCTATAGCAAGAAACCTGCTTTGTTTAATTTTGCTGTGATTCTGTTTAAAAATAGGTACTTTTATTGTTTCTCAAAAATGAACCAAAACACCCTCTTAACTAGCTCTCAAATAAAAGACAATAATCATAAGACTAGACTCACAATACAGGGGAAAATACAAAACTCTTCAATTTCTAGTGCTCACTCCACAAAGGGTTGAAGTAGCTACTACTTAATTAATGTATGATTTTCTGTTTCATATTCATTTAGCTGACACTAATATAAATTGTCACCAAGTATATGGCAAACTTGACAATTATTAAAATTCTAGAGGAGAGATTCTAAATTTGAATTCTAACTGTGACCCACAAATACCAGAGATTCACATTTCAGAAGCCTGTGTGCGTGGCCTGATGTCTTTGATTTATTTTACATTAAATAAAATTACACATAAAGTGAAATTAATGCATTAACCATCATAACATTTGGCACCAAAAGGTATTTTTAACTTTGGAATATAATTGTTAAATTTCAAAATTATACCTTGAGCATTCCCTGCTTATAACATAATATAATGGAATTTCTTGCTTCAAATACTTTGAAAGATTTCCAAACTCTTAGAGTAAAACACAAAATTCTTATTATGATTCAAAAGACCCTCTAGGATATGACCCTAGATTACCTCTGCAGCCTGATGTTCTTGGTGTCTCTTGTCCAGCTATAAACATTTTCATTTAATTACATGAATTTTCTAAGTACTTCCTTGCCTCAAAATCTTTGTACACATAATTTCTCTAACCAGAATATTCTTCACTATATATGTGGCTATCTAACTTTTACTTAGCCCAAATTCTCAACCAACCTCAGCATAATTTACTCTCACATAAAATTCAATTATTGGATGTTTCCTCATTCACATCACAATTCTGTACATATTGCGTGCTGATATGAGCCCGATGTTATCAACAGGGTTGAGACACAGCAGTGAACGTGATTGTTCACAATCCCTTATCCATATGCTTAGTTATAATTACTGTACATCATTCAGAACAGCAAGCTCTGGTGATTATGAAACGGTAGGTTTATTTTATTTTCATAGATATTTTGATGGAATTCCTCCAAGAATTTTCTATACTAAAGATCTTAGCCAACATATAAGAACTTTACTCAGTGTAATCTGCTTAGAGAAAGCAATTTATGGAATTGATTGTATTATTAATTGTCCTCCAAATCAAAGAACATTTCATCTTGGAAGACTGCTTTGAACAATTTTACAGTTACTGAGATCTGGAGAAAATGGTGCGATCTATCGAATTCCAACCCCACTCTTTGTTCTCTCAGTTATATCTTCATATCTGCACAATTCAGGTTTCCAAACACTCGCTGTATAAATTTTCATTTTGTGAACTTCCTTTTGCTATTGTACTTAATTTTTAAAATAACCTTACAATTATTCCTATCATCCCTATTTTTATGGCTGCACTTATAAATTACTATTAATAATCACTGTTACAATATTGTTTTATAGCATCACGGAAGAGTCATTACTTTTTACAACCTTTTATTAAAGCTACTTGCATGTCATCCCTGTGAAACTCTTAGGATAATTAGTTCTGTAAACTCATTGACAATTTTATCTGTCCTAAAAGTGTTACTTTATGCTTCTGACGTGTATGTAAGGGTCGATGGAGATTGGTGGGGCAGAGATTAGATTATTTCAATGTCCTGAGATTTGAGTAACAAGTTGAGGTTCACATTCACTTTATCTATTTCACGAAAATATAGCTTTCATGCTGATCCTATTTAAATTTTTATAATTACAGGAAGTCCCCTACATATGAATCTTCAAGTTGTGAACTTTCAAAGATGTGAACGTGCATGTCCAATCACGTAAGTTAGTTCACGTGTCTGGTGTACTTTTCAAGGTACTGTACTGTAAGATTAAAAATGTTCTCTTTATTTTTTGTGTTTGTTTTTTATGTATTATTTGTGTGAAAAGTATTATAAACCTATTACAGTGCAGTACTATATGGCTGATTGTGTCAGTTGGGTACCTAGGCTAACTTTGTTGGACTTACAAACAAATTGGACTTAACGAACACACTCTCAGAACTGAACTCGTTTATATGTAGGGGACTTACTATATTAGTCTCGGGTAATAACATTTTTAGTCTAAATGCATGTAAATTCTACTCCATCATTTTTCTCACGTATACCTTTATTCAGGTGTGTCAACTACCTGCTAATTCAATCCCAAGTGCAAAATAATTAATTAACCCATTCATTTATTCAACAAATATTAATGGAATATTGACTCTGTACTTGTCCCTAGGGATTCAAATTCATAGACCACACCTTTGAAGAGTTTGTGCCTAATAGAATAACCAGAAAAGTAAATAAGCAAATGAAACATAAAAATGCCACAATACATGAAAATCCAGTGTGTTATGAAAGTATAGAGATATGACAAAATGAAACTTTTCCCAGGAGTATTAGAAAAAGTTTTCTTTAACAGGCAATATTTGAGTTGAGTTTTGAAGAGTGAATAAGAGTTAATCACATGAAGATATGAAGAAATGTTTCAGGCAGAAGGAAGGGCACGTTCAAGAAGATGTGTCCACATGGTTCACCCAATATAAAATCTATATTGTAAATGGAGTAGAGAAATGTGTAATTGACTAATTAATGAGAGGCTGAATAGGAAGGATGAGTAAAAAATTATAGACTTGTCAAACTACCATAGGAATTTGGACTTAACAGATTCTGTAACAAAATTCCTCAGATGTATACCTTTTTTTAAAATTGAAGTATAGTTGATTTACAATGTTGTGTTAGTTTCAGGTGTACAGCAAAGTGATTCAGCCATATATATATTCTTTTTCAGATTCTTTTCCCTTATAGATTATTACAAAATACTGAGTATATTTCCCTGTGCTACAGAGTAGGTCCTTGTTGGTTATCTATTTTATGTATAGTAGTATGTATGTGTTAATCCCAATCTCCTAATTTATCCTGCCCCCCTCCCAACTTTCCCCTTTGGTAACCATAAGTTTGTTTTCTATGTCTGTAGGTCTATTTCTTTTTTTATATATAAGTTGATATTTATCATCTTTTTTATGTATACCTTAATTCTGGAGTTTAATTCCTATTCTCTGTAAAAACCAGGACTGATAGGAACACTAACAATTTCCTGCCACCAAAAACAACAAATAACTGTTTCCAATGCCATCATGTGCTGTTTTATTTTTAACAATCCTAGCCCCTGACCAAGTCTTCTTATTGTGCTCTGACTTACATTTCTTCCTAACTCCTCAGTGATTTTTTCTCCGAATTATTCCTTGATCCTATATCTCTAACCCTTCCCATCTACTGGATCATCTCCAGCTCATCAAATTCACTTATTAAGATAAACTAACAAACAAATCAGTGTTAGAGAGCAATTACTCTTGACAAGAAGTCTGGGAAAGAAATGTGGATGGACATATTGAAATATGTGCAAGTGAAAATATTTATGTGATCCCCTTCTCTCCTTGTTGGCATAATGAAGATTAAAAAATTCTAAACAAACTTGGAAAGACAGAAATTATACAATGCAAATGAAACTATAAAAATTGTAACAAATATTAATGTCAAAGTAAGATAGTTACAAAAACTTATCCTAGCTGAAATGGGTGAAAAATCTGATTTCTCTTTCTTAGAACACATGAAAAAATTTCAGCGTTACATAGCAAGCTATAGGGTGGTGCCTAAAACTTCACTTGGAGTAAAAATAAAAGCTGTAAAATATTCAATAGGAAAGAATTTGGTATTCAACTCACTGTTTGAAAATTAAGGAAAAGAGGAAAGGTAAGTTAACTAAAGATGAAGTAGGATGCTAATGAATTAGAAAGCAACAATAAATAAAAGATAAAATTGCTTTAAAGTGCAAAAAAATTAAGGACATATAGGGAAAGAAAAAGTTTTCCTCAGTCCTCTTAGAGTCCCTGGCTGGGTCTGAAAATTAAACTGACAAAGGTAGATTAAAAGGAGAAAAGCATAAAAGTTTTATTAAATTTTTACATATACATAGAACATTTAACAAGAGCATGAGGACCAAAGAAGAGACCAGAGCAGGACTCTTTTATACTTTTCAGACAAAGAAACAACAGATTTGTGAAAAATTGACAAAGTGGTTGGGGATAGGAGTAATAAGTGGTGAAGTAGTAACTAGGAAGATGAAGGTTAGTTTAACAAAGTTTGTACAGATTTATCATCCCCAAATTTCCCATCTCTGGTGATAAGAATGTCGTCCCTCCTGGAGCAGGGAGGATGCCTTTCACATGGGAGTTTTACGACCTGTTACAGGGAAGAAGGGTGAAGGGGGTGAGGTCAGAGTTACCTCCTTGTTTCTGGCCTTTTCTCAAAGTCCTCCATCTTAAGAGAGTCAGTATATCAAGGTGCCATAGTTTGGGGTAGCATGTTCTAAACCTCATCAGAAACATCTAATCGAAATAAATGGGAGAGTATATGTACGTGTGTGATATGAATAAACAAACCAACAAAAAACCAAATACATTAATAAAATGTTATTTGGAATTTGAAAGGGCACAAAGTCAAAATATTAAAAAAAATGTAAAATAGAAGACAATGTTAGGGGCAAATCTTTGTTAATATATATGAAATAAAATTCCCTTGTATGCTTCTGGGATGATATATATTACCAGACCCAATGAAGAGGCAGTATACATTTAAATAAACCAATACCCATGAAATAAATTTCTAAATTTTTCAAAAATCTATATCCAGAAACAACCACGGGCCCAGATGGTTTCTAAGAAGGCTATTTGCAAAAATTCTCTTTGTGATTTTTCCAAACTTACAGTTGTGATAAAAAGGCAAAGCTGGTTTGAGCTCACATGTAAAGAAAATTTTCGGAGCAGATGGTTTTCCTCCTGTAAGAATTGTAACCAAAGTCCAAGATTGAAATTTTAAGTATTCAATATGTTTCATAGGCTAGGAAAACTTCATAATAGTCAAAAGGCCCAGTTCACAAGAATATTTTGGTATCTGACTTGTTTTTCTTATTAAGATTAAGAATTTAACCATATACATGAATGTTTATTCGATTTTTATTGTGTTCCATTGGTCTCCATATCTGTTTTTATGCCACTACTATACTGTTTTGCTTACTGTAGTTTTGTAATATGTTTTGAAATCTGAACATATGAGGCCTCTAGCCTTGTTCTTCTTTCATAAGATTGTTTTGGCTATTCCAGGTCCTCTTTAGGGTCACCCTAGTTGGAGTCCTTAGAGCTTCTTGAATTTAGATGTCCATTTTCTTCCTCAGATTTAAATGTTCTGGGCCATTATTTCTTCATATAAGCTCTCTGTTCCTTTCCTTCTGTCTTCTCTTTCTGGGACTCCCATAATGCATATATTGGTCCACTTTATGGTACTGCATAAGTCCCTAAGGTTTTTTCACTTTTCTTCATTCTTTTTTCTTTTTATTCCTCTGACTCAACAAAGTCAGATGACCTATCTCTGAGTTCTGATTGTTTTTCTTCTGTTTGATTATGTATTCTGTTGAACCCCTCTAGTGAAGTTTTCAATATAGTTATTGTATTCTTCAGATCCAGAATTTTGGTTTGTCTCTTTTTTATGGTTTCTATCTCTGTTGACATTCTCACTTTGTTTGTGCATCCTTTTCTTGATTTTGTTTAGTTGTCTATCTGCATTTTTTCTTTTCTTTCTTTTTTTTTTTTGGGAGATCACTGAGCTTCTTTAAGACAATTATTTTGAATTTTATATATATATATATATATTTTTTTAGGTAATTCATAGATCTCTGTTTTGGGCAGTTGATTTCAAAAGATTTATTTTATTCCTTTGATTTGGCCATGTGTCCCTGTTTCTTTATATGTCTTTTGATTTTTTCTCAGTTGTGTGAATTTGAAAAAATAGTCACCATTCTCAGTCTTCGTAAGCTGCCTTTGTATAGGGCAATGCTCCTCTCAGCCTAGCTAGAGATTCAGGGAGCATCTGAAACATCTTTGGCAGACTGTCAATTCTCTGAGTTTGTAAGTGTAATTTCCCAATTGGAGAGGTTTCCTGGTTTCTTTTTCAGGAGTTCATAATCTCTTGCTCCCTCTGGTGTCTGTCTGTGATACAGCAGGTTCTGTTGTGCTATGGCAGCAAGCCTCTCTGCTCTCTCTTTTTCTCACTGGCCCAGGCATCCAAAGTATGCCAGCTCCCTATTAGCACCCTGAGTCAGGTGAGACAAAATAGCACCCTGAGTCAGGTGAGACAAAAGTAAGTCCCTTGGGCAGCCCTCTGAAAAACCAGAATCCCAGATGCATGCTCTACTCTCTTCCTTTCTTCCCCAAGGAGAAGTCATGAGTGGGGATCCTTCTCCCAATCATACTGAACCACACCCATCCTCTATCTGTGGCACTGCAGGCCCTCTGGTATCACAGCAAGCTACCCCCACTCTCCCTTGTTTTCAGTGACCCCCAGGCATCCAAACTATGCTGGTTTCATCAGTGCTCCGAGTCAGGCAGACAAAAATCAGTCCCTCAGACAGCTCTTCAAAAAGCTAGAGGATTGCCCACATTTCCACCCTTCTCTTGCTCTCCCAAGGGAAAGGCTAGGAGCAGTCTTCTCTCCCAATGGCCCTGAGCTGTGTCAACTTGTGGCTGGAGTGATTGAGGGTAAAGTGAAATGGCTTCTCTGACATTCTTGGCTTTGCACACACATGGAGTACTGTAACTTCTTACATGATTTCTGCAATTCTCATAAAGACATTTTGGTCCCTATATTGTTGTAGGTTGTCTCTGTGAGGCAATGGTACCTGAGACTTCCTATTCCATCATATTTCTGACTAGTATATACTTCTTTAGCAATATTTATACTGACAAATAAATGATTTAATGTTTTTGTGTTTAATTTAGGAAAAATAAGTATTTATATATATGAAGATAGTTAATCCTAAATTTGAACATTGCCAGTCTGTAAACTTGATTCTGCCAAGATGTCAAAGGTATATTTTAGCTTAGCAAAGCAAAGGTCATTATCAGTGGAGTTTATTCTTCATAAGGGTTCCTGCACATCTGTTTCTATGTTTAGAAATATCAATGTAAAAATAACCAAAAGATACAAATTTTGTTTTTGCCCATAAGAAATGATGATAAAGTTTTGTGAGATTCCTTGGCATGCTTTTATAATACCAAGAGATCTGGGAATCCATGTTAAGTTCTAAAATTGCCTTTTTAGGTTTGTGAGCATGGCTATTCAGCTGAATTTTTAGTTTCATATTTTTTATAATTTTAATTAAAATATATGCTAAAACAGTCATGAAAAATTAGACACCCATTGCTACAACGGAAGGAACAGGGATTTGCAAGTCACATTGGCCTGGTTTTAGATTCTTTATATGTCTTTCCTTCACTGTGGAACTTTAGTGAGTTACTTCAACTCTTTTAACCTCAGTTTTTACATGTGCAAAACATGAATAATGTTTACCTCATATTATTATGAGAATTAAAATCAGATATCTTTACCTCATATTGTTATGAGAATTAAAATCAGATAGAATGCCTTTACTCTACATTCGATAAATCTTAAGCATTATCATGACAAAAATTATTTCCTTGAACTCGTGGTTCAAACCTAATTCTTTTCATGAACTTTTTTTCGGAGGCTATGGGATGTGGCACAAAATAATGATAAGCATTCAATATAATACATTAAATGAAACTGAGTCTTAGAAAAATAAATCCAAACGTTTTGTGAATGTTGTTTAAAAGGTATCTCAGAGTTTTCTCATATTTTTTTAATTTATGAAGATGCTATTAAGAGCATAATACTATTTGAAATGATCAAGTATTAAAAGAACTTTTATTACAAAGCATCATGTTACTTTAGTTATTTAAAGAATTCTATTTTTATATTAGATTTTGTCAGAATCTTTATGGCTAGCAGAAGTGTTTTCTAGTATCCATAAAACTTCCATATTTTTAACTGTATGCTGCTATGTTATACTAAAATAGAATATTAATGAAAGCACAGTGTAATTATTAGGCTATCAACTATACAATTATCAACTATATTGATAATTACTGTCAGGAAATTTTAGTATCAATACGTATACTTATATTTCAGATTTTGTTGATGCATAAAGGTGTTACTTCATTACAGACTAATGAAAACACACAGGGGGACTTCCCTGGCGGTCCAGCGGTTAAGACTGCACTTCTTCTACAGGGGGTACGGGTTCGATCCCTGGTCAGGGAACTAAGATTCCCCATGCTCTGTGGTGTGGCCAAAAAAAAAAAAGAAAACACACAGAGGCAGAGTTACTGTAAAACAATCCACTTAAACTAATTGAAGGGCAAATAATCTGGGAACACTATAAATGAAGAAACTATAGATCAAACAGAAGAAAATGGTGGGATTATAACCTGGTGGCTAACACTTGTACTAGAATGTCAGAGTAGAACCTGAATGTCATCAGTCAGAACTCTGTTTGTGTCCACGCATATGTTCATAAAATATTATTGAGCCCCTAATGGCAGCAGTTTGATTTCAGCAAAATAATAGCATGTGTTATATTGAATTATTTTTTGCAATTTAAATTTAAGAGTTTATAGTTATATTTGTAGGTTTCTCTAGTTGTATAATAGTTATAAAGATGATAACTTGGAGTTTACATTTATATAGTCAGTAATATGAAGATAAAAAAGATTTAAGGCAATAATTTTTTTTCTCCCTTAAAAATGCTCCAAGCATCCACAGCCTGACAAACACTGATGGAGCGCACAGTGCTACCAAGGCCATGGTCCATTTCTAATGAACCCATAGGCTTCTTGCTTCCAAAGACACAGACTACACTTCAGCTCTTTCTATGTAAGACATGAGGGAGGGCTGATTGAGAGGGTGAGATTGATGACTTATTGGAAGGCAGATATTATTATCACTTTATTCACCAAAATAAAAGCTAAGGGAGATTCATTATAAGGGGGTATTTCACAGACAATAAGCAGGTGGGTAATTTAAACCATTGAGAATTTAAACCACTGTTTGTCTGATTGTAAAGTATCTCTAATAATACATACTCAAAACTGAAAATAAATAGTAAAATATTATCCCATCATAACTGAAGTTTCTTGTTAGAGATTTTTATTTGTTAAACAGAAGAATTTGCTTTTCGAGGAGCAAAATAGTTTAATGTGCATTAACATGAAGATACAACATTATTATCAAAAGAGGCATTTAAAATTCTGCAAGGAATGATGCGGAAAATGTCAGTTCGTACTGTCAGTGCTACCAAAGCATTTTTACTAGTGAATTTTTACTTGTACATTGAAATCATTGACTCTTTCACAAAGAGAATAAGGGACTAGAATGTCTGATCATACATCTTACAGCTTTATGATTCCATTACATTCTTGAGGCAACAATCTAGAGAAATGAACAATTTCAATATTCAGAATGCATTCTGCTTTCTCCTGTAGTAAAATTTCCTATGTACCAAGATAGCCAGTTTCTTAGCATGGCATAAGATTTGCTTCATTATCTGGCACCCAACTCCCTTCCCAAGGGCTGTCTCCTAACACTTCCCCGGGGTGCCATATAGACTGGCCACGCCCTTCTCATTATTATTTCCTGAAGACAGCAGGCACTTTTATGTTGCCACTTCCCTGCATGTGCTGTTCCCTTTGCCCGGAACCTAGTCTGTTCCCACTTTATTCTTGATGAATTCTTCCTCTTCCTCCAAGTCTCTGCTCAATTTTAAACTCTTCTGAAAGGTGATTAGACTCATCCCATACCTTGTGTACTCACTAGACTAGCTTACAAATTTGCCTGAGTCTTCAAATCACATCAGATGTTATGTTCTACGAGCAGTTGCTCCCATGTAACTTTTAAAATCATGACTTCTATTCTAAGCACTTATCTATGGCAAAAAAAAAAAAAAAAAAAAGCATGTCTTTCTTACCTTTATGTCTCTAGCACCCAGCTGGATCATTACATTATAGGTCATAAATAAGTCAGTATGAATGGATTGATGTGGTTTATGTGAAATAACTATAATCAAGTCATCAATACAGGAGACAAATTACAACCTTCCTTGTTTTCAAGAGAAGAAACAAAGTTTGATTTTAAAATATCAGTTCATGGTTGGGGCACTTGCCAAAGGAATGGAATTGCATCTTAAAAATAATGAAAGCAGAAGCTGATATGCAAGACAAGGAGTTTGAATGTGAATTTTGTGTGTGGTGCTAAATAATTGATATGGATGTTTATATTTGATGCATTTGGTTTTAAAAATGTTGTTATAAAATGACATACTGTACATTTAGAAAGCATGCAAAATACAGATAATTATTAAGAGTGTAGCACAATTTTTATAATCACACTGCATTGAATGCCTAATTTTGCTGTGAATTTCTTTCAACGTTCAGAGACATTTTAGGATGTCATTAAAAAAAATACATTATTTAAGCATTTATACAGCTTAATATAGCCCATGCCAGGCCTTGAGAGATTCAGTGGTGAACAACATTAGAATCTTTGTCTTTGTTAAAGTAAATTAATCAAGATATTAATCAAATAATTTAAATAAATGTATAATTAAAAATAACATAGTGTGTTATAAAAGAAAGATATATAGCATCATGACAGCACATGCCATGGCTTCAGGACCCAGAATGGGGTTAAGGAATATTTTTACTGAGGCAACAACACATAACTTGAGATTTGAGTGTTGAAATTTGATGATTTTCATAATATGTAGAAATGCTGAAAATGCAATGTCAAGTAAAATAAATATTTGATCATATCACTTTCCCTGGATAAATAAAATCCTTCAGTAAATAACGAGTTTATCACAATGGAAATGGGAAACCATTGGAAGGGTTTTCACATAGAGGAATTCATCAGGTATGGTCTATGATGTTTGGTTTTTGTTAAAAAATTAGCCACAAAACCTTATTTGCAAAGCAACTTACACTTCAGTTTTATGAATAGGGGCAAAAAAAGACAATGCCTCAGAGGCCAAAAGTATAATATTGGGGAGTGGGGGAAAGGCTCCTGCTCTCATTTAGTTCTGTAGCCCCCCAAATAGTTGTCACTCCTTCCAAAGAATGTTTAATTTACAGCCACCCAAACATAAGCGTTCGTTATTTTTACAAAAGTCTCTTCAAACATAAATCCAATCATAAAAATAATTGGTAAATCTGTTTTTGGAAGAACTTACCATAGACTTTCTTTATATGGAAATTTTGTGTCATGCATGTCATATGAGGTTTATAGATTTGTATTTACATTCAATTTATTTTTCAGAAATACAATTTCTGGAAAAACATACACTTTTTACCTTGGATCTAGCAGGTTTGACATACAGCTTAGCCTTCTCTGATTCTTGATGGACTAACTAGGAGGGAACAGAAACTATAAAAATCTCTGCAATCTCTATCCTACATTCCATTGGTGTAGTGATATATTATAGTGTTCTATTTCGGTATGGAAACAAAGAAAAGAGAGTGATTCATGAGAACAGGGAGTGCTTTTGTGAGATATAAAATATATCTATAAATATAAAGGAATATATATATTTCTTTATCCTTGTCTCAAGCACACTTCGGCAGTGAGTTTTATTTGTCTCCAACCCAGTGCAGAGGGAGATCACTTGACAGTGCCCAATGAGATGACACAGACAAGTTTAGGACCTTGTGGGCTTCAAACTATAAACACTAATGAATGCTATGGAGTCTGAAATCCTCATTAGATACACTTCTGTGTGTTAAGCTCAACATTTTAAGAGCAGACAGACACAGTTTTTCATGCTGTTTCTGCTACTTATTCACTGTGTGCTTTCAGACAATTATGCAACCTCTCTGATCTGCAAAATGAGAATAACATGTACCTGACAGAAGTGTGGTTGGGAGAAGATAAGGCGCAGCAGAGAAAATGCTTGGCATAAAGAGGCTTGGGAGGACTGTGTCTCAGGAGATGGGCTGTAAATCAAAGGATAAAACACAAGTTTACCAAAACTTTATGTGTGTGTATATATATATATATATATATATATATATATATATATATGTTTTCAACTTTTAATTGAAGTATAGTCGATAACATTTTATATATTTATATAGCTAATTTGTGCATACACATAGACACATAGACACACAGACACACACACACACAAACACACACACACACACACATATATATAAGAACAGTGCTAGATTGCCTTAGTAATGGCACTATGAAATGACAGATTTACCTTGAAGAACTATTGTGTCAAGAGGCATTTAGGCATTAATATCAGAGATGTTTTATCAGATGGACAATAGTACCTGAAAAGCATGTATTGCACAAAAATTGTGAAATGGTGTAGGGAAATAAATCCTGATGGTCTGACAGGAAAGTATAGATGAAATACAAAATGTTTGTGTTTTTTTTTTTTAGTTTAGAAAATTTATGCCTTTTCCAATTGTTTATTTCTTTTCATTCTTTCACCTTCCTTCCTCTCATTCATTCAGAATCTTACTGTCATCTATTTTTATCTGAATTCTTTACTACAGTTAACATTATTTTCCTTCATCCATTGGATGACTGACTTTTGCCCTGCTCAAGTGAATCAACCTCACTACAGAAACCTACCTTTATTATATATTGAATGGATAAACAACAAGGTCCTACTGTATAGCACAGAGAACTATATTAAATATCCCGTGATAAACCATAAAGGAAAAGAATATGAAAATGAACGTAAATATATGTATAAGTGAATCACATTGCTGTACAGCAGAAATTAACACAACATTGTAAATCAGCTATACCTCAATAAAATACATTTTTTAAAAAGCCTACCTTTATATTCTTCAATAAGTGTCTGAAGATCTGTGAATCCATGTCCACCAATACAAATCAGAGGCGAGTGCAAGCAGGAACTGTTCTCAGGGAGAATTCATTTTCTCTTCACACACACACACATACACTTAGAAATATAATAACATTTACCTTTGAGATTTGAAATGAAAGATTTTTTGCTCTTCTAGGTTTCTGACAAAGAACATGACTAAGATATTTTAAATAATCTATTTTTATTTGTATGAACTATGGGACCATATTTCAGTGTGGACACTCGTAAGGGTAGGAATGCAGTAAATCTACTCAGAAAGTGTGGTGAATACAAACAATGTTGAGAGTGAGAAAGATATTTATGGATGAAACACCACGAATGCAGGTGTGTAAGAATATTTTTTGCATAATAAAAATTTGCATCTTTCCGTTCTCTCTTATTACTGTGAAATATGCTCACCTTAAAGTTTATAACTAAAAACAGCAAATGGTGAAGGCAAAGATAAAAGGAATAGGTTATTCAAGTGACTGAGTATCCTCTCAAAATTCAAGTAAAAAGATGCATTCCTGCATTATTTTACAAGATACACCTCAGAATAAAATACATAAAGCAAACACTTTCCTATTGATTCAGAAATATTTTACGCTATTGGTATCAATCTGAATTATCTCTGCTTTCTATCATTCATTGTTAGTTTTGTAAGAATGTTATTTAGGATGCTGATTTTATTAGTAATTAATAGTATAACAATTAAATTTTTTACTGTTATTATGTATTATATACTTTATATTTATCTAAATAGTTTCTACCCTTATATTATTTATACTTAGAAAACTATTAATACTAATACGATAAACTAAATCCCATTATGAATATCAACAAAAAAAGCTTCATCATATAAACAAAAAGAGAAGAATTTTTTTGCATGCGTCTCTGGAAAGTGGTTCAGAAAACAGTTTTTATATTGATTTTACCAAGAGAAATGAAATTTAAATATGTTTTCTGATTATAACAATAGCTTGACTTCAAAATAATTTTAAAATATGGGATATCTTTTCCTATCTCTCAGGTTTTAGTATATTTATATCTACTGCAATGGATAATTATTTAGAGCAAAAAAAAAAAAAAAGAAAAGAATCTCAGTTTAGAATCAAAAAAGAAAAATGAAAATGTCTTTCCTCACAATTTAATTACCAGGCAAGTTAAATCTTTTTCCTATGATAACAAAAGTCTTTACGATAGAGTGGTAGTGAGTTCTCTCTCTCTTTTCCTTTTCTTTTTTCTTTCTTTTTTCATTTTTTAAGTTATGTATTGCTCCTTAGAACCTGCAATAACAAGTATGACTCCTGAAGTGACTGTAATTTCACGGATAACAAAGGATTCTCTGACTGAAGTTAACATTTTCATATAAGAAAATATTGAGCACCCAAACAACTTATATTTGATCATATTGATGTTAGTGGGGAATTATGTAATCAATAATTTTCTTTTTAACATTTTACCTCACTATAAATTTTATCAAAAACAGAACTCTTATAAATACAAAATAAAATACTGGCAAAAAAACCTCCAGCGAAATTTGGTTGCAAAATATTTCTGTATAATATAGAGAAGCTAGATTTGTGCCCTTCAGAATAATTCTTTTATCGTATCCCCGTACATAATTCATAATGGGTTCAAAGTCTCCTGACTTTTGAATAAATATATAGACTTGAGGGAAATTGAAATAGAAGAAAAGACACCCTACCTGGGTAGAAATATAATACCTGGTTGTGTGTTGAAAATTTCAAAGATAAGGCCTTTATCATCAGGAAAAAAAAAATATAGACAACCTTGGAAGTTTGAAAAAATTCCATTTTTTTGAATGAAATTCAATCAGAGCCATTGACATATAAACAAAACAGAATCAGAAATGATCCTTTGTTCAATACTGGTGACAAGAAAGAACAATATATTTGGCAATCACAGTTTAGAAGTTGGTGAAGTGAAGTGACTTTAAAAACTTCTCTTCTACCCCCTATTCGACATTCACACGCTGTTTAATTTGGGAATGCTGTAATAAAATGTATAGAGCTCTCTGTTGGGAATCATGGAATCTCCCAGCCTTGCCATGAAAGTGAATTATTTAACCTCTTTGAGCCCCAGTATTTTTTACTTGAAAGTTGGAATTGTAAATAACTTAAAATATCCTGTAAAATGAAGACTGAGACAAATTCATAGATATGCAAACTTACCAAAAAAGTAAAACATCCCTTCTATCAGGAAAGTTTGGAATCAAGGTAATGAACTATTTTACAATAATACACATATCACACAATAAGAATTGGACAGATTTGTTGAAATGGAAAAATACAAGTCAATGAGGCTTATTTTATCAGCATCCATCCTGTTTTTGCAGGAGTTATAGAATCTGTAGCCATTTGGTTTTGAGTATTATGGTTCTACGCATCTTCAACAAGAGCTCAAGAACTCCTTTATAATCAAGTTGACTTCTTTAGTTCTTTCTTGATAATTATCAAATGTAGCATGGTTACGAGCACAGATTTAAAACCAGATTGGCTGGATTCAAATCTAAACTATGCTACTTATGAGCTATATGACTGTGGGAAAGTAATATAGCATCCCTGTGTCTGCTATTTCTCATCTGTAAATGAATTGTTATAAAGACAAAAGTGGCTATTATTTGCAAAGTGGTTGAATAGTCTCTGACACATAGTAAGCATGCTATAAATGTTTGAAAGAAATAATAATGATTGGGCTTCCAATTTAGAAGTTCCAATTTATAACTTTTTCCTGAGAGAGAGATCACTTCTTTAGGGAAAAAAATACTAGATTCTTGAATCTTCAAGTCCGAGGACCAGACTCAGGACTGTGATACATTCCCCAAAGTAATTGATGCCGACAAAGGAAGGTACTTGGTATAGAGCTAATTAAGCAGTTATGGTGATACCTGACTTGCCTTCTGGAAATGAAACTTCAATGTTAGGAATGCTTTAGAGACTTGGAAAATACAAATTAAAGATCACACTTTGAAAGAGCTGGGATGAAAAAGCTGAGATTCAACAATAGTTCTCTGACTCCATAGCCTGCGTTATGTCAGTCTAGTCTTTTTAACATTTTATTACAGATTATGAACTTCAAACATATACAATAAAAAACATTACAGTGTAATGAACCCCCATAAACCCATCATCCACTTCAACAGTTATCAGTTAAAGGCCACCTTTTTTTTTCATTTTCATTCTCATTACTTCCCCTTGTCCTATATTATTCTGAAGCAAATTGCTACATTTTATTTTATTCATGAGTATGAGAACTCTTTTTAAAAATCACAATTAAAGTAACACACTAAATAATTGACAATAATGTATTAATAAAATCAATTATCCAGTCTGTGTTCAAATTTCTAAGTTTCTTATAAATGTCATAATAAAAGTTTTAATTTTCTCTACTTGAAATTACTGATATGACTTTAAAAATCTTTAATTTAGTGGTTCCTACAACTCTTTTTTGCCTGTCCTGTAGAGTTTCCTGTAGTTTGGATTTTGGTAGTTGCCTCACAGCACACTACAGTGTAATTTGACATGTTACTCTCTCCTCTGATTTCCTAAAAATTGATAATCAGGTCCACATATAGTGGTTTTTTTTTTTCCAGAACTTCCTTACAGATAGTTGATTTTAAAAACTTTTTTATTCCATCAAGAAGCAATAATGTTCACTTGAATCTTTTTTTGATTAGCAGTTATTAATGACATTGTTTAGTTCAATTCAAAAAGAGTTGCAAAATGTTCATGTATTAATTACACTATGTCTTCATTTTTATTGAACTACTTCTTTAATGATAAACTTCCATGCATCTACTATTTGGCTCTCCAGGGGTTCAGTTTGCATAGAAAACATAGGATAAATGTTTGCTTTTCCCTTTATTTACTAGTTTTCAAATAAGAAGCTGCTTCCCAAGTCTCTTCCTGTTGGATTCTGTTTGCTAGTATTTAGTTGAGAATTTTTGCATCTATGTTCATCAGAGATAATGGCCTGTATTTTTCTTTTTTTGTGACATCTTTGTCTGGTTTTGGTATCAGGGTGATGGTGGCCTCGCAGAATGAGTTTGGGAGTGTTCCTCCCTCTGCTATATTTTGGAAGAGTTTGAGAAGGATAGGTGTTAGCTCTTCTGTAAATGTTCGATAGAATTCACCTGTGAAGCCATCTGGTCCTGGGTTTTTGTCTGTTGGAAGATTTTTAATCACAGTTTCAATTTCAGTGCTTGTGATTGGTCTGTTCATATTTTCTATTTCTTCCTGGTTCAGTCTCGGAAGGTTGTGCTTTTCTAAGAATTTGTCCATTTCTTCCAGGTTGTCCATTTTATTGGCATATATTTTGTTTGTAGTAATCTGTCATGATCTCTGTATTTCTGCAGTGTCAGTTGTTACTTCGCCTTTTTCATTTCTAATACTGTTGATTTGAGTCTTCTCCCTTTTATTGTTGAGGAGTCTTGCTGGTGGTTTATCAATTTTCTTTATCTTCTCAAAGAACCAGCTTTTAGTTTTATTGATCTTTGCTATTCTTTCCTTCATTTATTTTCATTTATTTCTGCTCTGATCTTTATGATTTCTTTCCTTCTGCTTACTTTGGGTTCTTTTTGTTCTTCTTTCTCTAATTGCTTTAGGTGTAAGGTTAGATTGTTTATTTGAGATATTTCTTTTTTCTTGAGGTAGGATCATATTGCTATAAACTTCCATCTTAGAACTGCTTTTGCTGCATCCCATAGGTTTTGGGTTGTCATGTTTTCATTGTCATTAGTTTCTAGGTATTTTTTGATTTCCTCTTTGATTTCTTTAGGGATCTCTTGGTTATTTAGTAGTGTATTGTTTAGCCTCCTTGTGTTTGTATTTTTTACCATTTTTTTTCCTTTAATTGATATGTAGTCTCATAGCATTGTCAGAAAAGATACTTGATATGATTTCAATTTTCTTAAATTTACCAATACTTGATTTGTGACCCGAGATATGATCTAGCCTGGAGAATGTTCCATGAGCACTTGGGAAGAAAGTGTATTCTGTTGTTTTTGGATGGAATGTCTTATAAATATCAATTATGTCCATCTTGCTTAATGTGTCATTTAAAGCTTGTGTTTCCTTATTTATTTTCATTTTGGATGATCTGTCCATTGGTGAAAGTGAGGTGTTAAAGTCCCCTACTATTATTGTGTTACTGTCAATTTCCCCTTTTATGGCTGTTAGCATTTGCCTTATGTATTGAGGTGCTCCTATGTTGTGTGCATAAATATTTACAATTGATATATCTTCTTGGATTGATCCCTTGATGATTATGTAGTGTCATTCTTTGTCTCTTGTAAATGTCTTTATTTTAAAGTCTATTTTGTCTGATATGAGAATTGCTACTCCAGCTTTCTTTTGATTTCCATTTGCATGGAATATCTTTTTCCATCCCCTCCCTTTCTGTCTGTATGTGTCCCTAGGTCTGAAGTGGGTGTCTTGTTTTTGTATCCATTCAGCCAGTCTATGTCTTTTGGTTGGAGCATTTAATCCATTTACATTTAAGGTAATTATTGATATATATGTTCCTATTACCATTTTCTTAATTGTTTTGGGTTTGTTTTGTAGGTCTTTTCCTTCTCTTGTGTTTCCTGCCTAGAGAAGTTTCTTTAGCCTTTGTTGTAAAGCTGGTTTGGTGGTGCTGAATTCCCTTAACCTTTGCTTGTCTGTAAAGGTTTTAATTTCTCCATTGCATCTGAATGAGATCCTTGCGGGTAGAGTGTTCTTGGTTGTAGGTCTTTCCCTTTCATCACTTTAAATATGTCCTGCCACTCCCTTCTGGCTTGCAGAGTTTCTGCTGAAAGATCAACTGTTAACCTTATGGGGATTCCCTTTTATGTTATTTGTTGCTTTTCCCTTGCTGCCTTTAATTTTGTTTTTGTATTTAATTTTTGATGGTTTGATTAATTTGTGTCTTGGCGTGTTTCTCCTTGGATTTATCCTGTATGGGACTCTCTGTGCTTCCTGGACTTGACAGACTATTTCCTTTCCATGTTAGGAAAGTTTTCCAGTATAATCTCTTCAAATATTTTCTCAGACCCTTTCTTTTTCTCTTCTTCTGGGACCCTCTATAGTTCAAATGTTGGTACATTTAATATTGTCCCAGAGGTCTCTGAGACTGCCCTCAATTCTTTTCATTGTTTTTTGTTTATTCTGCTTTGCAGTAGTTATTTCCACTATTTTATCTTACAGGTCACATATCTGTTCTTCTTCCTCAGTTATTCTGCTATTGATTCCTTGTAGAGAATTTTTAATTTCATTTATTGTTTTCTTCATCATTGTTTGTTTGCTCTTTAGTTCTTCTAGGCCCTTGTTAACCATTTCTTGTATTTTCTCTTCTATTTCCAAGATTTTGGATCATCTTTACTATCATTACTCTGAATTCTTCTTTTGTAGACTGCCTATTTGCTCTTCATTTGTTTGCTCTGGTGGGCTTTTACCTTGCTCCTTCATCTGCTGCGTATTTCTTTGTCTTCTCATTTCGTTTAACTTACTGTGTTTGGGGTCTCCTTTTTTGCAGGCTGCAGGTTCGTAGTTCCCGTTGTTTTTGGTGTCTGCCCCCAGTGGGTGAGGTTGGTTCAGTGGCTTGTGTAAGCTTCCTGGTGGAGGGGACTAATGCCTGTGTTCTGGTAGGCGGAGCTGGATGTTATGTTTCTGGTGGGCAGGGCCATGTCCGGTGGTGTGTTTTTGGGTGTCTGTGAACTTAGTATGATTTTAGGCAGCCTCTCTGTTAATGGGTGGGGTTGTGTTTCTGTCTTGCTAGTTGATTGGCATGGGGTGTCCAGCACTGGAACTTGCTGGCTGTTCACTGGAGTTGGGTCTTATCATTGAGACAGAGATCTCTGGGAGAGCTCTCACCAATTGATATTACGTGGGGCCGGGAGGTCTCTGGTGGTCCAATGTCCTGAACTTGGCTCTCCCACCTCAGAGTCTCAGGCCTGACACCTGGCCAGAGCACCAAGACCCTGTCAGCCCCATGGCTCAGAAGAAAAGGGAGAAAAGAAGAAAGGAAAAAAAATACTAATAAATAAGAAAAAATTATTAAAATAAAATATTTAAAAAAATAATAAAAAAAGAGAACCACCAAAGCAATAATCAAATCCACCAATGATAACAAGTGCTAAAAACTATACTAAGATAAACATAAAAATCAGAAACAAATCAGTCACTGACAGCAAACCCCAAATTTACAGTTGCTCGCAAAGTCTACTGCTTCAATTTGGGATGATTCATTGTGTATTCAGGTATTCCACAGATGCAGGTACATCAAGTTGACTGTAGGGATTTAATCCGCCTCTCCTGAGGCTGCACAGAGAAATTTCCCTTTCTCTTCTTTGTTCACACAGCTCCTGGGGTTCAGCTTTTGTTTTGGCCCTGCCTCTGCATGTAGGTTGCCCTCTGGCATCTGGTCCTGCCAATACAGGAAGGGGTTAAAGCAGCGGCTGATCACTCATGCAGGGGGGGAGGGAGAGGTACCATAGTTATAATTGGAATGCAGAGCGAGCTTGTGGCAGCAGAGGCCGTCGTGATGTTGCAACAGCCTGAGGTGCACTGTGTGTTCTCCTGAGGAACTTGTCCCTGGATCACGGGACCCTGACTGTGCCGGGCTGCACAGGCTCCTGGGGCATGTGGATAGTGACCTGTGCTCGCACACAGGCTTCTTGGTGGCGGCAGCAGCAGCATTAGTGTTTCATGCCCGTCTCTGGTGTCCGTGCTGATAGCCGCGGCTCGTTTCTGTCTCTAGAGCTCGTTTAGGTGGTTTTGTGAATCCCCTCTCCTCGTGCACCCCGAAACAATTTTCTCTTGCCTCTTAGGCAGGTCCAGACTCTTTCCTGGACTCCCTCCCAGCTAGGTGTGGTGCACTAGCCCCCTTTAGGCTGTGTTCACGCCGCCAACCCCAGTCCTCTCCCTGCGATCCGACCGAAGCCCGAGGCTCAGCTCCCAGCCCCCGCCCGCCCCGGCGGGTGAGCAGACAAGCCTCTTGGGCTGGTGAGTGCTGGTTGGCACCGATCCTCTGTGCGGGAATCTCTCCACTTTGCCCTCTACACCGCTGTTGCTGCGCTCTCCTCCGTGGCTCCGAAGCTTCCCCCCTCTGCCACCCGCAGTCTCCGCCTGTGAAGGGGCTCCTAGTGTGTGGAAACCTTTCCTCCTTCACAGCTCCCTCCCACTGGTGCAGGTCCCGTCCCTATTCTTTTGTCTCTGTTTTTTCTTTTTTCTTTTGCCCTACCCAGGTACATGGGGAGTTTCTTGCCTTTTGGGAGGTCTGACGTCTTCTGCCAGCGTTCAGTGGGTGTTCTGTAGGAGTTGTTCCACATATAGATGTATTTTTGATGTATTTGTGGGGAGTAAGGTGATCTCCACATCTTACTCCCCTGCCATCTTGAAGGTCCTCCTCTCCCAACACTTTTCAATGCAACTGGAAATCAGAATCCTCAATAATAAATAGAAAATTTACAAAATTATCCTATAGAGACTCTTTCTGTTTTGGCATTCCACTCTAAAGACAAAGTCCAAATTTTGCATTGAAGGAAAATGGAAAAATCATTTTTCACAGTGACATTTCAAAAGTGGAGACTTTTGACAATCGAATGATTTGTAATTAGTTAAGTGAATGCCTGGGACTCCCTCGTTTCCCAATTCCACAGTCTTTTATTCAGATAGAAGCACAGCTGTGTGTATTTGGCCTATTCTTTGTTTCAATTTTTGGAAACAAGATAAAGCACATATGTAAATCTACCTTGTAAAGTCTACAAAGGCCTGCAATGTATTTTCTTAGGTAAAGTTATTGGTTTTAGTATGGTCTTGTGTTTAGTAAATACTGACAAGCATAATTAGAACTCTCTTTTTGTGAATGCTAAGAAAGAAGAAGGACATGTTCCAACCTGGGAGTGAATTGCTTTGCCAATTTCATAATTGCTTTTATAACTCTATAATATAAATACTTGATCTCAGAAGAGATATCATAGTGTAGAGGAAAAAGAAAGGGAATTCAGCTCACTGCTCTTCGTATCCCAGACAAGTTATCAACTATGTGGTCTTGAGTTAGTTACTTAAAATCTTTGCACCTCAGTTCTCTATGTGTAAATGGAGACAATGATATTAATTTTCAAATTTATTATATTATTGATATTACAGATAGTGTATGAAAGTTCATGAAATATCTGTGTAATTTAGACAATAATCTACCTAATACAACATTTTTAAAAATGGGGACCGTCTGCCTTGTAGATGAATAAAATGGGAAATTTATCAAAATAAGTGGAGAGATGGGCTATATATGCTATTATTTTCAACTAGAGAAGGGAAGAAGTTGCTAATAAATCACTAAATGAGTTCCAAAATTCAATCAATAATTTGAGATACTTTCTACGACTAAACTTGAAGGTGTTTCATTCACAAAGTGGGCTAACATTTCGCCATTTCAGTCTGCTGTTTCAGCATGGTGGGGCTGCAGCCCTTGTATTAACTTCAAATGAACAACATCAACAGCAAGCCTACAAAATGTTACAATTCTATAGGAGCTGGTCTGTTTATTAACAAGACAATCAAATGTTCACACTCTCTAACAGCATCTGACTTTTATTTATTGTCATCTCATGCAGCCACTGGAAACTGAAAAGGATGCAAAATTGCTCACAGAAACAATTTTTCCTTAAGGGTATCTCTCCCTACTTCTGTAGTGTTTCAGGAACAGTCTGATATCGATCAGAGTAGATATAGATTTGCCATTACCCTTCCAAATGTGAAATGGATGCAAAAGGCCTGAAGGTCAAAGGGTCAATGAGCACTTATTTCTACCTGGAGAGAGGCCATTCAAATGGTTTACTCTGGTATGTCACTATCATTCCATCAGTTCAATTCAAGAAAATGAAACTGAGTAATTACTAGGTGCCCAGCAATGCGCAATGTACAAGGGATACAAAAATCAGCTATATGCCAGCCCTGCTCTTAAGAACATCTCAGTTTAATAGGAAAAATGAGATTGCAAAAAATTATCTTTACTATGATAGGTGCTTTGTTAGAGAGACAGATCAAGACAAAGTAGTAGCACAAAGACAGGAGAAATAGTTAACTTGTGGACACTTTTTGGGTTCATAACTAAGTGAAACATTGCTTCACAGTGAAATTATTAGACCCATTAGTAATCAAACCTATTAAGTAGGGCTAAAGCCTGACTCTCTGAGTGTTGAATTTTCCTTAGTATAAACCATATTGCATTGGGACCCAATCTATTTTGAGTCAGAGACAATAAAAAGGTGATAAATAAAAATTGTATCACTTGAAGTAAGTAGTTGACAAAATTGACAAATTCAAGAAATGAGCAAGATATTCTCCGCTAATTTTGCCACTAAACTGAAACAAAACCATAGATTTTAATTTAAGCAAAATGGATACCATTGTACATGGACACAATTCAAATTTTACGACCATGTTTGTACTATTAAACTGTCAGCATGATGATAAAATTCTAAGCACATCAAGATTTAATTTGGGCAAAGATTCAGGGCTATGGCATATTAATTGCTTTTTGCTGACATGCTGAAGTTGATGGGTTGTTAAGTTGTTTATGTATATAATTTAGAGTCCTATAGATCTGTCTTTGTTATTTTTTTTGATACTATATCTTCTTTCATTTGAAGCAAAGCCCTGTTGTGTTGGCAAGAGATATAATTGAACACTTTATATTTTTTATTTTAGTATGATAAGGTAATCTCCTGAATCCACAGAACCAGATCTTATTTCTGGGAGCAGCCCTCCTTCACTTTCTAGCTCTTAAAAAAATATACAAAAAAGCAAAAAACAAAAAACAAAAAAAACCCCTTCTTATAATAAAGGCAGTTTCTAGGGAGCAATACAATCCTGGATGTCACAAACGGTAGAACTACATTCATTTGCAGGATTCCAAGATGTTATCCCAGGCCCAATTTTATTTTGATCATGTGTGTTTTTCCCAAAACCCCATTTGAATATGAACACTTCAACTTCACCCTTTCTTGTATCTTGCTTCTGGTTTGGAGGTATGGATATGATCACATGTCTCTCTGTTATCTCCTGGATCTCCCTAATTTCTGAGTGTTAATCAGATCTTTTTAACACAGGATATATTTAACATATTTTTATATATTTGTATGTTCTCCTAATCTAGTTTTGTTATCTGAGCACCAATTCTAAGCAACTTATTCTAATTCCAGACTCTTTCTCTTTCATTTTTTAAAAATTTAATGCACAGAATTTATTCCCCTAACATGCATCACCTCATGTGATCCAAAAAAAAAAAAAGTTTTTTTTTTACCTTCGCAATGAGAACTCTCAGAATTTACTCTTAACAACTTTCATATATATCATACAACACTGATAACTATAGTCAGCATGTTGTACGTTACATTTAGTACTTACTTATCTTATAACAAAGTTTGTATGCTTTGACCACCTTAATCCAATTACCCCTCCACCTACCTCCCACCTCTGGTAACCACAAATCTGATCTTTTTTTCTATGAGTTTGGTTTTATGTTTTTGTTTTTTGTTTTTGTTTCTGTTTTTTTTTAGATTTCACGTACAAATGAGATCATATAGTATTTGTCTTTCTCTGACTGATTTATTTCACTTAACATAATACCCTCAAGGTCCATCCATATTGTTGCAAACGCCAGGATTCCCTTATTTTTTATGGTTGAATATTATTCCATTACAAATTACATTATATATATATTATATTTATATTACATATATATATATTCTTTATCTATGTATTTGTTGATGAACACTTAGGTTGTTTCCATGTCTTGGCTAATGTAAAAACAAATGCTGCAATAAACATAAGGGTATAGATATCTGTTCCATGCAGTGTTTTTTTCCCTTGGGATATATTCCCAGAAGTGGAATTGGTGGATCATATGGTATCTCTATTTTTAATTTTTTGAGGAGCCTCCAGACTGTTTTCCGTGGTGGCTATATCACTTCTTCTCTCATTTGACCTGGATTTTGGATCATTGACCTCGTTTCAAATTTGGGATTAATATAAAGGGTACCATTAGCCCTTTTAAACCAGATCTATTTTGTTCTCTTAATTCCTGAAGTTATTTCCAGTGAGATTGTTATATCTGGGGACACCTGATCAGAAGAGAATAAATGAATAGCCGCAATGGAAAGAGGAAAATGCTTTCACTTATTTCTTTGTCTTGCTTACCAGGAGATGATACTGTGCCTTAAGGCTCTGTGCTAGACATGAACAAAAAAATAACCATTATAAGTACTATTCAATACTAAAATTCAAACAAAAATTATATAACTCTAGAATAAATGAAAATAAATTCAGGAAATTTCTACATTTTAAAAGTCTTAGAAACTACAGCCTAATTATTTCTCAAGGGTGGCAGCATTTCACATCTGCTTTAGTGAAAGACTTCAGAGTTTCTATAGGTAAATAGGAAAATTCCTGTACAATTTGCTGTATTAAAATGCAAATGTATTTTCTTTCATTCTGTTTAATATCCCCTGGTCCATAACCTAAGTTTATGACAATATACAAACATATATTTTCCTGGATTTGGTTTAAAATTTGTAGATGCCTAGTATGTGCTCAGAGCTTTTATGTATTGTAAAAAATGTAATTCTTATGTTCTGAAGGAAATTGGGAAATTTATTTAAGGTCATGAAACAATTACCAATTATATTTATTGATTCTAATTTTACATAAATATACACATGTGTTTCTCTGTGGTTAAATGTTTCTACCTGTGTTACACAATGTGGTAGAAGCAGGTCCTGCCCAATGAATATTCCATGTCTTGCCTCCATTTCCATGCAGTCAGCTGGGGTTCTGTGGCCAATACTGATCCATGGGCTATAAGTCAGTGTGCCCTTTAGCCTTGCTTTCCCTGTCCTGCTCACCCTGGGAACAAATGTTCAGACAGAGTAATTAAAAGATGAAGAATGGTCATGTGGCCTGCATTAGACGTTACATAATGGCAAGTAAACCTTTATTGTGTGTAGTCACTCAGACTTCGAGGTTTCACTCTTACAGCAAACAGAATTAATTTTCTCAACTAATACTACACTTGTATAGTATTTAGGTCATTTAATATGTGGACTTCTCTAAACAACTGCTCTGTATATGATGGGGAAAGAATACCATAAGGGTCCTCACCTATTATTTCAGAGCTGAGCTGGATTTTAATTTGTTTCCTATTTCTACACAGCTCTTAGATCTGGAGCCAAGTTATAGATCATCTTGTAAAATAGGAAAAAGCATCTGACTTCCAAGATTACTATGAAGAAAAAAAAATGTTATAATGCAGGTAAAGTATATAGTACAGAGATTGGCACATATTAGATGTTAAATAAATAGAGCACTAGATGTTGGGTTAATCTCCATTTCATTTTCAATTAGCCATATTCTCAACATTTTCTAAGTGAGAAAAATTCACCAATTTTTTATACTTTTACTTGTATTTGGCATATTCATTTACAGTGTTTGTGAAAGTTTTAAGTATAAGGAAAACCCTTTGATAGTGTTCGTGATGACGAGGAAGACACCAAGGTAAATTTACACAGTGTTTTCAGGATAAAATATCACATTGTTACATCAGAGATAGAAGTGGGAGGCAAGTTATCAGTCTTATACGTGTAATTAGACCACACTCAGCTGGGTCACTGTGAGTTGGAATGTGTGATACATTTTTATTATTGTTTCCATTTTTCATTGCCTTCCCTTTAAAAGGATTAAACACTCCTGCCCCATTGCCATCAGTCTAGGCCATGCGACTTGCTCACAGACTTAAATGTGAGTAGATATGAAGTATGCTACTTCTGCATAGAAGCTTTAAGAGCCAGGTGTGGTTCCCACACTTCCCTTTCCCTTCTGTGTAAGAAGAGCTATGCTCTAGTTAGGAATGTTACTTCAGCCTGGAACAGAGTCATAGATAATCTTCAATTTACATTTATCATGAGTGAGAAATAAGCCTTTGTTGTGGTAAGCCTTGAGAATTTTGGGGTTGTTTGTTATTGTGGCATAATCTATTGGGTTGGCTTAAAAATGCCTTTAAGTAAAAATAAGACACATTTTTCATTTTCACCAAGAATTTATTGAACAACATATTCACCCTTTTGTTCCACTACCTTCTGCCATTTTTCAGGCAACTTCATAATTCCTATCTTCCCAAAACTTTTTACCTCTTTGAGCAAAGAACTGTTCCAGGTGCCTTTTACAGTCTTCCAGGGAATTGAAATTTTTTCCATTAAGAGAATTTTGTAAAGACCGAAATAAATGGAAAGCCAAAGGTGCAATGTCTGGTGAATACGGATGATGAATCAGAACTTTGCAGCCAAGCTGTAAGAGGTTTTGCCTGGTCATCAAAGAAACATGTGGTCTTGCATTATCCTGATGGAAGATTATGTGTTTTCTGTTAACTAATTCTGGATGCTTTCCATCGAGTGCTGCTTTCAGTTGGTCTAATTGGGAGCACAGTACTTGTTGGAATTAATCTGTTGGTTTTCCGGAAGGAGTTCTTAATAGAGGACTCCCTTCCAATCCCACTGTATACACAACATCACCTTCTTTGGATGAAGACAGGCCTTTGGTGTGGTTGGTGGTGGTTCATTTCACTTGCCCCATGATCTCTTCCGTTCCACCTTATCCTACAGTACTCACTTTTCTTTGCCCATCACAATTTGTTTTAAAAACGGAATGTTTTCATTACATTTCAGTAGAGAATCGCATGCAGAAACACAGTTGAGAAGGTTTTTTTTGCTTAACTTATGTGGAACCCAAACATCAAAGTGAATAACATAACCAAGCTGGTGCAAATGATTTTCAACGCTTGATTTGGATATTATGTCATCTATCTCCCGCGTGGTATAACGTTGATTGTTCTCAATTAATGTCTCGATTTGATTGCTATCAACTTCAACTGGTCTACCCGACTGTGGAGCAACGTCCAGAGAGAAATCTCCAGCATGAAACTTTGCAAACCACTTTTGACAAGTTCATTCAGTCTCAGCATCTTCTCCATACACTGCACAAGTCTTTTTTTGCGTTTCAGTTGCGTTTTTACCTTTCTTGAAATAATAAAGCATAATATGCCAAAAATATTGTTTTTTTTCTTCCATTTTCAATATTAAAATGGCTACACAAAAATTCACCAATTATAAGTCTTTTTTTAAATGCACGCTGATATGACAGCTGTCGCATTGTTCTAATAAAATTGTTTCGAATGAAGTTAAAGACAGCTAAGTGCTACTAGAGCCATCTTACGGAAGAAACCGAACGACCCTTTTGGCAACCCAATAGTAAAAGTTGAATAAATCAATACCCAAATAGGACTTTTAGCTGTATGTCTTTTTCTACTCTGTGAGGAAGAATTGATAAGCCAACTAATTCATCTCTTTCCTGGTTCCATATGGCTTAGATTAATAAGTATACTCAGAGCTTTTCTTAGCACCTCCATCTATAGCCACAACAATACATTATTATTATTTTTAATAGTCGCTTTTATTTTGAAGTACTTTAAATAATAAAAAATACATTTATATTTATCCTTGTAGTTACCAATTCCAGTGCTCTGCCTCCCATTTTATAGATCCATATTTCTATTCTATTTCTTCTTCCTTTTATCTCACAGACTTCCTTTAATATCTTTTAGTTTAGGTCTGTTGGTGATGAGTTCTTTCAGTCTTGTACGTCTCAAAGCATCTTTATTTCATCTTCATTTTAGGAAAATATTTTTGCTGGGTATAGAATTTTAGGTGATATTTGGTTTCCTTTTTTACTTTAAAGATGTTACTGTATTATTTTCTGCCTTGAATTATGTCCAAAGTGAAAGCAACTATCCTTTTTATCTTTATGTCTCAGTACTTAATTTGCATTTTTTTTCATCTGCTTTAAAGATTTGTCTCTTTAAGACTGGATTATGATGTACCAAGGTGTAATTTCCTTCACCTTTCTTGTGCTTTGGGCAATTGGGAGCTTGCATTTGTGGGTTTCATCAAATTGGAAAAAAATAAGACTATTACTTTTTTAGTATTTTTCTCCCCTCCTTTCCTCCATGGACTTTAATTCCATATTTAAAATCTGCTAGAAGTTGTTCTTTGGCTCTCTGAAGTTGTGTTCACTTTTTTCAGTCTTTTTTCTGTGTTTTAATTTGGGTATTTTCTAATGTTATGTCTTTAAACTCACTAAACTTTTTCCCTGCAATATCTAATGTACTGTTAATCTCAGGTTCTATAGTTTTCATTTCAATCACTTTAGTTTTTAACTCAAGAATTTTATTTGTAACTTTTCTATATATTCCATGTCTCCATCATCCTTAACCTTTCATTTAACTATTTGAACACACAGAGTGTAGTTATAATTACTGATTTGATGTCCTTGTCAGCTAGTTCTATCATCTGTGTCATTCTGGGTCTGTTTTGATTGATTTATCTCTCATATGGTTTGTATTTTCTTGCTTCTTTCCATACCTGGTAGTTTTTTATTGAATGCCAGACATTCAGTTTATGAATTTTATCTCATTGAGTTCTGGATATTTTTGATTTCCTGTAAGTATTTTTGAGCCATGTTTTATGATATAGTTAATTACTGGGAAGCAGTTTGATCTCTTTGCCTTCCTAATAAACTTTGTAAGGTAGAGTAGAGCCAGATCCATATGTTGCCTAAGGCTAAATTTTCCCCATTACTGAGGCAAAATCATTCTAATTACTCTACCTAATACCCCATCAATTATGAGATTTTCTATAATGGCTGATGAGAACAGGAGCTATTCACAGCCCCACATCAGCTTGAGATAACCCTTTCAGGTGGCTCTTTCCCCTCCTTTGGTTAGCTTCTTAACATGCTCACAATGGTAAATCTTCAGCTTAGCACTGGAAGGGAGGCCCTATGCAGATCTCCAGGGTGTTATCCATGTGCTGTCTCTCCTCTCTGCTACTCTTCTCTGCTTACTTTTGTCACCCTGGTCTTCCTGGGCTCTCAGCACCATCCCATCAACTCAAGTTACTGCCAGGCTCCAGCTAGGTTCTCCATCCCTGTGCCATGGTCTAAGAACTCTCTCAGGTTGACAAGTTAGAGAATCAAAGGCTCATTTCATTTGTTTCCCCCCTTACAGGGATCATTATAGTTCATATAATGATGTCCAATATCTTAAAAAATGTTTTGTATATTTTGCATAATTTTTACTTCTTTCATACAAGAGGGTATAGTCCATCTCTCTTCGTCCATGAGGTTAAAGAAAAAAATCCCCATTAAAATAGATTTTATTGAAAAAATGGCCATTTGTCTAAGGTGTTTCTTATATACATTACTTTTTTTCCTAACAAATGTGTATAAATTAGTTTTTTTTTTCTTACAGTGATTGTTGCTTTTGCTGTTTTGTTCATTATAATTTTGGAAGACTGACATAATTTCTACAATTCCTTAAAGTCTCTATATATGGAATTTAAATAATATCTCATCATCTCCATTTCTTTTGTCCTTTCTACCTGTCTCCTTTTAAATACCACGTATGACACAAGAATTTCTCTCAAAGACACCAAACAAATATTCAAGTCATCCTTTGTCATAACACTTTTATTTTCAGTGAAGTTGTCTTTTCTACACTGGGGAAGATTCAATAAAGACGACTCTTGCTATTGTAAATGGGAACGTGTTACCCAGTGACATTCAGACAGTGGTTTTAGTTTTTCCCTTTAGAGTTACAAAAAAATAGCTCTTATTTCTTCTTCTAGGTGACATCTGCTCTACAATGTGAAGACAGTTACATGCATCCCTCACACTCTCTCATTTGCTTTAATGATTCTTTATGAAAAATCTTTTCTGAAAGACTCATCATCTTGGTTATTTTTCACTGTCTTCAAGCTTTTCAGTAGCCCCTTATAATGTGGTTTTCAGGAGTGAACAAGGTAAAAGTGCAGTCAGAACAGCACAGAATACAGAAGAACTCTTGTTTTCTGTGATTCATACCCTAAAAGTCCATTAATAGTACATAAAAAGTGTGTTTGGTTTTGAAACTATTGCATCAGTTTATAGAGAGAAACTCACATTTGACCTCTGCAAAACTGAAATTATCAGATAATTTTCATATAATTATTAAAAATACATATGATATATTTATTTTGCTATATCTTCAACAATCAACAACTTTTAGAAATTTTATTTTAAGATTTCAAACCCTGCCAAATTTACATAAAGAATACACTTTTCTCAAGTTGCATTGACACACTAAAAAAGAGTGTTTCAACAAAACTCCCTGAGTAGGAGATTATCTGTAACAATTATCACCTAATATACTTTTAGATTTTTATACTTAAAAAATTTACTTAATGTGAGCATTATTAACTTTAAGTCAATAATTATCCTCAAACATCTGAGAAGTTGTCACAAGACTGTAACCTTCTCTAGGGTAGGAAGCTAATCTTATTTTTTTTGTTGTTTATCCCTGACTATCTCATCCTACAATTGTCACAAAACAAGTATCTAATTCCTAGGTGCTAAAAGAACAGATAGGCTTTAGCTTACCCAGAGAAAATGTGGGCATATTACCAGGCAGCAGACATTGATCCTGTATAACAAAAGATTTTATAAATTCAAAACTACACCAAAGAGCTCTGCTTTGAAAAGCTACTCTCTTCACCTGAACTATTCAAGCAGATAGTTGGTGACAAGTTGTCAATGTTGTATTGTATAGTAATGTAGTGGAGTGAATTCTTGGATTCAGCAGAAATTTTATCTAGATAAGCTTTAGAATTTCTTCAAATCCTATGACTTGATGGTACTAATTTTCTGAGACATATGTACAATATACAGGCCTTAGTTGTTTTATATAATCATATTAAGACAAAAAATATAAAAAAATAATAAAAGAATATTTGTATTTTCAGTCTAAAAGGTAACAGGGGCATATGTCATGCTCAATCTGAAACAATAACATTCATATAGAGTATTCTATATTTTATGATGGATATGATGGATAAAACCATCAAATTTAAAATTTGCTATTTTTTATATCCTTTGACAATAGCATTCTCAGCTTAGCTCTGTTTATAAACACATTTTTCAATATAGGTCTAAGCTGAATTTTGTAGGATGAATGGATGATGGTTAGTCAAAGGAGGGCAAGAAGGAAGCTGTCTATGCCATGGTAGAAGCATGAGTGGAACACGAAAAAGCAAGAGGAACCAAAAGTCAGTTTGTATTTATCAGATGATGAAGTAGGGAGCAATTCTATGGTTAGCAAAATACTCCTACTACAGTATTTTCAGCTTCTTGATTCTGAACAATGGTATTTTTACTTTTTTCAAAATAAAGTATGTAGAAAAGTCCACACTGAGATATCCTTAAAAGGCTGGGGAACACTACTTCCAAACGAGAGAAATATTCTCTTGAAACGGAAGAGGAAAAAAAAGGTAAAATGTGAAAAAATCTGGCCAAAGAAAAGATAGCAGAACTTTATCATGTAAACATAATGAAGAGAATATTAAGTTATCCTGTTAAATTTGATTCACCTGTACTTTTAATTTTTTTAGGTCAAGTTAGAATGAACCTAAGTGAATGAAGATTTCCAGGGAATTTATTCCCCTGAGAAATGTCCGTGTATTCTAGAAATCAAGGGGACCACAGTCAAAAACCAAAGTATTCATCATAGTGACCTCAATGTGCTTTCATCTTCAAATTTCTGCAATGCAGGTTTTTTTTTTTGTCTTTTTGGGTATTAAAACAGGACTCCTTCTTTCTCAGTTTAGCTGAGACTCCAAGGAAAAAGAGAAATAGACTAGGTACTTAAAACCTCCACATCCTAAAGCAAGCTGCCAGACAACATAGGTAGCAGAAGCTGAGGCCATGAAAACTGCTTCTGCCAGTGTTAGGGATCACTCAGCTCACCTGTGGAACAGTGAGGGTCAAGAGACACACAGAGAAATCAGTTCAGATAGTGTTATTGGAAGTCTATGCATGTCCCAAGCTCCCCAACTGCTTACACTCTCCATAGGAGAAGAGCGGGGGGAGATATTTCGCTCCCATTTAAGATAACTGGAGACATGACCACCTCCTAAAGTTCTGATGATCAGTGTTTGACTCTCACCAAGGGCTTACAGATGAAAATCTGTCTGGAGTTGCCTCTACATGACACTATCAAGAAAGAAGGCTGCACTGAGAGTAAATTGCCCTCGGGTGGAGGTGAGGAAAGAGTGGAGTACTCCCAAAGTCAGCATTATCACTGGGAGAGGGTCAGCCTGGGCTTTCTAGAACATTCTGCCAAAAATGGTCAGTAAAAAAATAGATATAGACTGAGAGAGGATAGTAGGGGTGGGTGCGGGGTGGTAATTGCTGGAAGCCTAGAGGCTGACTGAGGGAGGGGGTCTTAAATGCCTTGCCAGAGAAGAGAAGATGAAGCAACAGGATGATCTCTGAAAACACACAAACAAATAAAAACAGAAAACAACATAAAAGCTCAGGAGAGAAAGAGCAGCGATTGTGTGCTTCCACCTTGTGCAGGGGAACCACTGTCACGTAATAACGTCACCACTCATGACAGTGTGCTCTCTGGTAAAAGCAAACCTCACCCATCCCAAACCTTAGCATTCCAAGACTGAACAGGTCTAAGCTGGGGGTGATAATAAATGTTAAAAATTAATTAAACCTGGGGCTTCCCTGGTGGCACAGTGGTTGAGAATCTGCCTGCCAATGCAGGGGACACGGGTTCGAGCCCTGGTCTGGGAAGATCCCACATGCCGCGGAGCAACTGACCCCGTGAGCCACAACTACTGAGCCTGCGCGTCTGGAGCCTGTGCTCCGCAACAAGAGAGGCCGCGACAGTGAGAGGTCCGCGCACCGCGATGAAGAGTGGCCTCCGCTCGCCGCAACTAGAGAAAGCCCTCGCACAGAAACGAAGACCCAACACAGCAAAAAATAAAAATAAATAAATTTTAAATATTAATTAAAACTAAGAGAATTGATTATTACAATGGGCAGACCAATTAATCTCTGAAATAAAGAAGTACTTGGGACAGCAAGGGACAGAGAAGCTATGAGACATGCCTGAAATTTATTTCATAGTCAGAAAAAGACCATATCCACGGAGGATCTTTGAAGGGACCTTAGCAAAAATAACATTACTTTATAGAGATAAAATAGCTAGGAATAAACCTAACTAGAAATATATAATGTCTATATAAAGAAAACTTTAAAATAATTTTAAAGGACACAAAGACTTTGCACAAATGTTCTTGGAGAGGAAGGCTGAATAACATAAAGATGTCAACTCTTTATGTTTTAAATTTAGTATGATCCAAATAACAATGCCAATAGTTTTTCTCGCCTCCTTTGATGTTAGGACAGGACTAGATAAAGTGCTTTGTTGGTTCACTTGGAAAAACATACAAACAGATACAAATATCTAATAAATTCCAGAAAAAGAAAAGCAATAACCAGCTTCAATAGATATTAAACATTAAAGCCCAATAATATAACTGTGCTTTATTGGCATATAATGCAATAAAATTGTATTTAGCTAGACAGATCAATAAGTAGAACAGGAAGTTCAAAACTAAACCCAGATGTATATGGGAATTTAGTATACAGTTGACCCTTGTACAACATGGGTTTGAACTATGTGGACCCACTTATAAGTAGACATTTTCAATAGTAAATATTACAGTACTACACAATCTGAGGTTAGTTGTATCTCTGGATGCAGAACTGTGGATGCAAACCACATATAGGGAGGGCCAACTGTAAGTTATACATATATTTTCAATTATGTGGAGGGTCAGCCCCTCTAACCTCTGCATTGTCCAAGAGTCAACTGTATTTTATAGGTATGTGTCATCTCAAGTCACTGGATAATTAGGTGGATCACTCAATCAATGATATTGGGAACACTGGGGGTCATTTGGAATAATCTGAAGGTGGATCTATTGTCCTTCATACTGAATGTTACAATGATTTCTAATTGCATCACCATTCAAATGAAAAATAAAATAAATCCATAAAAATACAGGAGGAAAGACAATAGAAAAATTATTTCATAACCTCTTAGGTGCTGCGACCTTTTAAACTATGATTCAAAATACAGAAGCTATGAAATTTTTTTTAAAGGATAAATTCGACAACATAAAAATATAATATCATATATATAGCAAAATACCACAACCTAAATCCAAAATCAAACGACAAACTGAGAAAAACTTATTTGCAATTTATATTACAAAGGATTAAGGATTTCCAGAAACAAGTAAGAAAAGGATTAATGAATCATTAGAAAAATAAACAATGAATATGAATAGAGAATTCAAAGAAATAGAAATATAAATACTTTAAAAATATTACATGTTCAACCTCTTTTTAATAAGGAAATAAAAGTAAAGACTCTAATGAATATCATTTTTTTAATCCACATGATCAAAACACATAAATCTGATAACACTGTGTGGTTGAGGCCATGGGAAAAACTATTGACATTTCGAATATAAATTTATAAAATCCCCCTAAAGGAAATTTGAATACATTTCTTGAATTTATAAGTTCAAAGTGCCTTTTGACCCAGCAACTCAAATTCCTGGATTTTATCCTACGCACGTCTTCAAGTATGTGAAATGATATACGTAAGCCTGCCCAACTGGGAACAGCATGTGGAAGAACTGTATTATAAATCCATGTTTTTTAATCTATGGGAGAGAGACAACCTTTGCTTTATTTCACTATGAGAAGTATATCTTCAAAAACCAGGTGTCCAAGACAGCAGTGGTTCCAGTCGCCGAAAACCTTGAAACATCTCTGGCTTCTAGGATAATCAGCAATTTGTGTGCAAACCATGTCTCATTTCATCCCTCAGCATTTGACAGAGAGCCTTTGGAGAACAGGTGTCTAACGATTTTTGAATGCGTAATAGATGGAAATACAAAGTGCATTAGCAGTACTGCTATATTTATCATTCTTTATCATTGCTACTACATTTAGACTGAAAATTCGGTACTGTTGGGAATTGTCTATTCCTACTGGAATGTAAGTTCTACGAGGGCAGGAATCTTTATAGGTTTATTATCAATGTATTTCAAGTACCTAGAATATTGCCTTATACATAGTAAGTAATAAATTGTAATGACAAAAATGAAGCAAATATCATTCTTGGTATCTTTGGCACTGTCATATCTTTTACTTGAAGTACTTGTCCCCTTAATTTCTGTTTGCCTGCTGGTTACTAACTGTCCATATGCACTTCTGATAGCCACTTTCTAATACCTGAGTCTTCCAATTTGGGTCAGTTTTACATGGGTTCTTTTATTTAGAATATTACATTATTATTTTAAAAAATTCTCCTTCAACTGAACTTCCAAAAGTTTTTGTCATAAATAAGATAATACATCTTATTATTTTTGTCTTTAAATTAATTTATGGACATTTCTTAAGACTCAAATGTGTGTAGAACAGTTTTTGTGACTACACAGGATCTGCAAAGACATAGCTTCTCTATTAGTGGTAGTGAAGGCACAAAGATAAAAACCTTAATTTTGCAAATTAGGACAATATTCAGGAAATGAAAATTTCCGGTGGTCTAACTAAACCATAAACAAAAATATGTTCTCTAGAACAATAATGACTCTCTCTTTCCATGCCCCTGTGCTCTATATTTTAAATGTCTTTCTCCTGGTGCACTCATTTATGGCTTCTGAGTTCCTTGATCTCTTAGCAAATTATTTAAAGACCCTACCGAGTAGAACATGGGTTCTGTTAATAATAAAGATTTAGAGGCAGATGGGATCAATACAAGGTTAAGCGTTTTCTACTGGAGTTACACTGGTCTCATATCTAGATAGTGTTATTGTCTTGAAGCCACTTTAGTAATGATTTGCTGGCTTCCTGGAGACCTTGTTTGTTAGGAGAGCTCTATTTTAAGGGCTACTTTAAATTTGATCTTCCCATTATATAAGGATCTGTCACATTTTATCTCTCAAAAAATGACGGCTCTCAGTGATTAAAGATTAGTCCAACTCCATCCATTCAAGTCTTTTACTGAAGGATGGATACTAAATAGGTAATAATTAATAGAATAAACTCAATGATGAAAGTGCCTTTGAACATGCCCTTCTTCATTCACTGTCCAACTATAATTTGTCAGCTCCTATTTAGCAAATGTCTCTGCCTTGTTCTGATCCAACCCCTTCCTTCTGGGTTAGAAGCCACTCTTCCTTACTTCCATACTGCAATAAGAATAACTTTACCCTAGCAGACAGATTATACTATATTATAATAATTGTTTAACTTCTCCATAACATTCTACACTAAAAGCTCCTTAAAGACAATGGCTATGTCTATGTTTCTATATTTTGTGCCTAGCAGAGAATGTGGCAAATAATAGAGACTCAGAAAGGAATTGCTGAATAAATGGATAAATAAATGAAGAAGACTCTTAATTAGCTCTGAATTTTGAAAGAAAATGTATATAAATCACTGAATGCCAGAAGGAAGAATGATAATTAAAGATGCCTATTTCTACTAAAATTGAATTTAATGCTAAGATTGGTTTTAATCTTAGGAAATATACTGATAGTTAAATATCAGTTTCTTTATTTACCAAATAGTTGTAGCTAAAACTGTTCTTTTATGTTATTTATATATTTTGAAGAAATTAACTCTTCCAGGTGTATGCCATGAAATTCCTTTAGCAGCCTGAAGTCCCTTATGTATGGGTGTATGCTGTCAGTTACTGGATGATGATCTGTCCACACTATATCCCTGCCCCAGATACAATGGCTGCAATATTACCAATGAAGGAAAACTAAGTTCTACTGAGAAACTGCCATATTTCTCACAAGAGGTAGACTATCCCTTATTAAATACACTTTATTAGCATTTTTAGCTTGCAGGAATTCACCTTGATATGATAAAACAGAAAAAGAGAGAAATTTTCATTTACATTGAAGTATGACATACAAATAGAGTAGTGTACAAACCACACATTATAAATACCTACACATCTTCCAATATGTAAACTTGTCAATGGATAGAAAATTACTAGCATCCCAGAAGCTCTCCTTGTGACCAGTTCCAATTTCTCCCCCTTTCTCCTCCTAAAAAACACTATCCTGCTGTCTGACATCTTGGATTAATTTTTCCTGCAAAGTATACCTGCAAAGTATAGACATGGTGTTACACTTATGTACCATTTTTTCTTTCCCTACTAGCAAATTATAGGCATGGAATTATACATTATATATACTTTTGGTCTTCTTTTATGAGATTCACCCATGTTGTTGTATATTGTGTATGGCAATACTTTGTTCATTATCTTTTTGTAGACTATACTACTGTCTGAATATTCCACAATGTATTTATTCATGATATTGTTTATATAGACATTTGAGTTGTTTCCAGTTTGGGTTTGTTATAAATAGTACTGCTATATACACTCTTGTCTATAATTTTGACACATATACATGTATATCTTTTGGCTATATACCAAGGAGTGTGTGTGTGTATAATTGTATTTATTTCATTCCTGAATATGAATTGAAGTTCACAGGTAAATGAAGTAATAGAGCATGAAGTAGGCTTTCATAATGGTAGAAGCTGAGGAACAAATGTGTAGAAGATTCTAAAGCTTTCCACTTATTGACAAATAACTGAAAATCTGGCTAGATGAGTGGGTGGTCATCTATCATTGCCATCCTGGATGAAGAAATAAAGAAATATTAATTTTAGAAGTGTAGAGGAGCATCTGTAGAAGACTCTGTTTTACTGATTCAGGGCTTAATTTATAACTGATTCTAAAACAAGATGTATCTCTATTGTACTCATGATGAAATTTAAGCCAGCTGTCCACATTCATTTCTTAACCTACCAGAAAAGATGTTGTCCAAATTTTATAGATAAGAAAATTGAATCTCAGTGAACTTAGGTAAGTTACCCAAACTTACCCAAATAGTTGAAAAACCAACTATTAAGTAGAGGATTAAAGATTTAATTTATGCATACAGTATATATTACATACACATGCATATACATGTATACGGACATTTTATTCAGAATATGACTGAATAAATGACAAAAGCATTTCATAGACAATATGAAATACCTGAGTTGGGAGAGAGAAAAAAATCACTATTGCCTTATACAATTAAGGGATATTATACAGATTTGTGTGTCTAGAACTGGTCTTTATGGCAAAGTTGACATTTTCCTAAGGTCAGAGGTGAGTAGGAAAAGGAATGGGGCATTCCTTTCTTGTGGAGATACACCATACTAAGCCACTCTCAGTAAATACAGATATGTTAGTAAATAAACCTTCCCCTAGTCAATGGCTTTGCTTACGTGCTCTTCCATTTTCCACTCCCATAAGCTACAAGACTCTCACATTAGATTTTCAGTTCTTTAAATACTTTTAGGTGTTAGGAGAAATTGAAACTGCTTGGGAATTTGAGTTCTATGAATAACTCTCCACAACGTTTGAAAATAAAAGAGAAAAAGGGAAGCTTTGTAAAACATTAAAAAATAACTGAAGATTTTATTTCTGATCAAAAGATCAGAAAAACTGGGAAGCACAAAAGTTAAAAAGTAAATGAAAAAAGATATAAAAATTATGGATACTTGAAGGACTCTTGGAAGTCATTGTTTCCTCATCTTAGAGATCATTGTTGTACAAAATGTGCTCTAAAATATCCTTTTTTTTAATTCTAATTTATGCAGTGAATCCTAGAGAGTTTTAACTATAAGTGGCTCCCCAGATACGGTGGTCCTGGGACCAGCTGAACTGGTAAGATAATTGATTAGATAGAAGGGATTAGAGAAAAACAGTAAATGAGAATTATGATGAAGGTATATGCCAAGGCTTTTAGGAATGAGACTTTTGAGTTCAAATGGTGAAGTGAGACTAGAATCCAAGGGGAAAATGAATAACATGGCAGAGTAAAATGTTATGTTCTTACCACCAAAACAAAAAACAAAAAACAAAAAAAGCAAAAAACAAAGGGACCATAAAGACATCTTGGGTGGTAACAGAAATGTCTGTTACCTTGATTGTGGTGATGTTATCACTAGTGTTTGCATAGGTCCAAACCCATCACATTTCCTCATTAAATATGTGCAGTTCTTTTTATGTCAACTATACCTCAATAAAGCTGTTTTTTAAAAAGTATTAGATCAAAAAGAAAGTCTAAATTTAAACCAATCAATAGTGAGAAGCTTGGATTTTCTTTAATTATGTGATTCCAATATTGTGAAAATAGGAGTAAAGGCTCAAAGGACCCTACAGTTATAAATTTATGATAAGGCAAAAATTCTGTATACACGAAATTGGACATCAGTAGCTTCAGATGGGCTTTAAGAGTCTGAGTTAACTGATACATATTAATCACTTTAAGTATGACTGACGCTGTCTCTGTTGATTTTATTGGGCCATCTCAGACCCTGAATACTGTACCTTGATTCTCTCTTATACCTTAGCTATCTAGTTCTCAAACCAGAGAAGTTTAGAAAGATAAAATTAGGATGAATAGGGAAAACACCAGAATAGCAAAAAGTGATAACTGACAGACAGATTGCAAAAGAGGTTATAAAAAATAAGACATGGTGTTCAAAATAGCATATGATCACCTGCGATTTACATAAGGATGTGAATGAAAGGGTCTAAGTTATCAAGCTAAGTGGGTAAGATTTACAAAAATAATGAAGCTTAAAACAGTAACCCCCAAGTATGAGGCATAGTCCCTTTTTGTGGACCACCTCCTTCTTCAACAGTGTGAGATAACTGAGCTATAGCTGAAATGAGTCAGCTCTATGTTCCTTCATTAATATATAATGTTGGGCACATTTCTTAACCTCTTTGAGACTCAATTTCAGTACCTGAAAAATGGTACTATTATGCACATCACTGGTTTAACAAAATTATTAATAAAATACCATGTATAATATATCATCTATATATCTATATCTAAAATATGTAACATAGGATTGGTGTCCAATTGACAGAAGTTAAGTCAGTTTCAATCATAAGATCATAAGATTAAAAAATAAGATTACATTTTTGGCTAGGTCTGATTTCAGATGCCATCTCCTGGGCCTTTCACCTTTCCCATTACTGTTTAAGTGGTGGATCTTCAGATTTGATTGCTATATACTGGACAACATTTAAAATGGAATTTTTGAATTATAATGAGGAAAAGAGCTCCCCATATGCTCAAGGTGACATTCCCACACGTATCAGCACACAGTAAGATGTAAGCAGTTTATAACGATAAATGTGGGTGGCAATACCAGTGACAATTTTTTTTTCCCTGAAGAAAATTAAGCTCAGAGGAAAAAAGTCTCACACATTCAATCCCATCACAGCCAGCAAGCTGACAACATCTGAGGCTAATTAAATGCTTGTTTAACATAGTTTTCTTTAACCAATATCTCATTACTAGGATCTCAATTCCATTCCCTAAAGTCATGAGGCACTTTCTTGAGTTTCTCTTTTCTCCTTCCACACAGTGTAGGAATGAGAATAACATGTGCAAAGATGTCTATCTAATGTCAATACTTTCATTTCAATAAGAGGCTTCTTGTTTTCCCATTTTTACTTGACAGGTGTGACTGTATTCCTGGAATTGAAATTAACCTTCTTTATTTTTCTATTTTACTAATAAAGATATTTATTGGAACAGAGAATAAAGGGTTTTATACAAAATGAAAACAGGGCATCACATCAATTAAATACTTGGACAAAGCAACCATTTGTTACACAAATTAAAATTCAATGCAGAAGGCACATTAATTCTATTTATTGGGAGCTTACTCTGTGCCAACGAGGAAGAAATCAGCTTCCACAATAAATAGAAGCTTGTCTTGTTGAAAGGTTAAAATCTCAACTAACAAAGAGGTACTTAATATTTTACTACCCAGAACAAACATTGCAACCCCACTGTATATCTTCAGCGTTTTACTCTGCTGGACAAATCAATTCTGAGACTCCTTCACAGATCTTAAGTCTCTCACAGTAATATGTTTCCTTTCAAATGCATGGTATCAATATTTCTTTTAAATAGTCTTCATTTTCTTCTTTTGTCTGCAAGATACACCTTTCTCTCCGTTGTTAAGTATCACATGGTCTCCCCTCTTCTCTCAATGTCTCAAGGTCCCTCTTCTCCTGTTCACTATAAGACAATTCTTTGAAAGGATCCTAGGTTTTGCTCATGTATGAATTATAAACTTGCGGTGTTAAGGAATATGGATGCTGTGGTCATCCATTACAGGCGGATATGCATTCCCCATCTTTTTTCCTGAATTATTATTCTTATGAAGAAAAAATTCTCAGTCTGTGGTCTTATTTCACACATAAAACATATTCCCAGTGCTTTCTAAATATCATTATTAAATCCTACAGCAAACATAATAGGGTATGTCTAATACTATCAATTTTTAAAATGAGGAAACTAAGATTTACTCAATATAAATCATTTACAAAATATTATACAATAAATGATAAAGCCAGAACTTTAAAGAAGCTCTGATTGTTAGAACACTTGTTCTAATATCATGGTTTTCCTTCTTTATCAAAATACTCACTGTGTATTTGTAACACATGGAGAAACGTTATCTCCCAAGCAACTGGCCCAAAAGTTTCTTGATGGGGAAAATGATTTTGATAACTCTGTTGACACACAGAGAAGTGCAAGCATTTTAGAGCAGAAAGAGAAAGCCATCTAGCTCAGTAAAGAAAAGAAGGAGAAAGATGGATATCTGAGCAATGCCTGGGGATCTGGGTGTGGAGAGGGAAGTCTCTGGTTCACAGAAGGATTGAATAGGGGCTTTGAGAAATGTATGAAGGACTCCTGGAGTCTACGGCAGTGTGGATATACATTCTGGATATCATCTTCAGTAAATCTTCAGTCAATATTAGATTGTACTCTGATGACTTTTGGAGGAACAAAATGTGTTTGTTTTATTAAAGCATGTGGAGAAATGCCAAGTTCTGCTGCAAGGACGGACAACTACAACAGATGCTGCCGAAGGGGGCAGCCAACGTGTGGGTAGGGCATTCATCGCTGAAACATGTTCAGGAGAAACCAGAGGAGAAAAGGCCTAACTCCTGCCACTGAGGACTTAAAATCTAGTTGAAAATTGAAATAAAGTTTAGAATAAACATTTAATGTTTTGACAAGCTGAGTTGGTATTACATGAGTAAGGAGATAGATCTGTCAGAACTCTTGAAGAGACTTAAAGCCATTTTTGTGATATTTAAATAGCATGATTTTTAATTTTTTGAAAATTTTTATTGAAGTTGATTTACAATTTCATGTTAATTTCTGCTGTACAGCAGTGACTCAGTTATACATATGTATATATATATACATTCTTTTTTATATTCTTTCCCATTATGGTGTATCTCAGGATATTTAATATAGTTCCCTGTGCTATACAGTAGGACCTTGTTGTTTATCCATCCTATATGTAATACTAACCCCAAACTCCAAGTCCATCCCTCCCCCACCCTCCCTTAGCAACCACGAGTCTAAATAACCTGATTTTTAAAAATTTAAATAATTTAAATTATTATAGTAAGAACAAAGATGTACACTTATCTATTTAGAAAATATTACAAAAATAGTTCCCATATTGTTTTTATTTTACCAGAAACTGAGATGCATGTGTATCCCATTTTGATTTGGGGAAATAAGAATTATTTTCCTAAGATGATATCATCAGCTAGGATTGTTACATAATGCCAAAATGGCTAAGCTTTTACCACATGAATGTAACAGAAATCTCAAGTGAGGCTCTATTCTAATTCTTTGTTACTTAAATAATTTTATTCTGTTCTCAGATTCAGTGTTAACAAATGTCTGAACCCCTGCATGCTGTGTTAGATACCACAAGGAACAAAGAAAATAAATGGCAAAAGCTCTTGCTTCTACACGTTGCCATGAAAGGAGCAGGGCTGCTTAAATTGCGTTCTGCAGTCATCTAAACGCAGAATATCTTCTATCTGAGCCCCCCCGCCCAAGACCATTCATAGAATAGGTGTGATGTGGGACAGACCAGCTGCCTGTCTAGATCTAAAGAATCTAAAGAAAAATAAAGCAGAAATCGAAAGAAAAACTAAAAACACAATGTAATTGTGACAGTGAACTGACTTCTTTTTTTAAAAATCATTACAGTCTACCATTTATCAAGGTAATAGGACTATTTTTGTATTATTGTGTACTCTTTTATATTCTGTCATGCGAACAATTTTTCAGGGAATTATATCTGAAAACATTATTGTTGTACTTTTTTATCACTCTAATGGCCGATTTTATGCCAAGAACAGAACATTTTCCTAAAAAATAATAATAGATAATAATTTCCTTTGACAAGGACTATAATGAGAGCATAAAATGGAGGGGGAGAAAGTATACATTTATTCTTGTGACAAATATTTCAATGCACAGAAAATGGTGCACCATTAATCTATTTGTATGACAGGCTTTGGTTGGACTATCATGGGACTCAGAGGATGTCACATCCTATATCGGTTTCTCTCTCCAGGGGGAAAATTATTCAGCTCGTGGAATATGGAAGAATACAGACTGAAAGTAAAAAATGTACCCTGCCCAACTACACATAGGAGGGGAGTTCTCTCAGCAATTCTGTAAACTCCCATTTTCAAGCGCCATATGACACAATTACCATAATTAATCAGCTTTATGAGGCCAAGTTCAGTAGTCACTTGCTTTCAGAAGAAAATTAAAGTAACTTGTTTCTGATAAGTTTAAGAATCATTATCATGTGGCTGAAATGATAAAACCGTAGAGTTCTTACCACAGAAAATTTTTCCACAGTAAAGAAATAAACATTTCCAAGAGTCACTAAATTTTCTATGAAAAAGAAAAGAGTAGTTAACAGTTAAATAAACTGTGTAAATATGTATAAATCAATGGAGTAACCAAAGATCAAACAAGGGTCATAATGTATTTGAAGTCAGGACTTCCCTCAATCTTTGTGTTTATATATTTTCTACACTTATCAGATTAATAGTAGAGCTCTTTTCTGGGTCAGTGGAAATAATATTGGCTATATATCTAGATGAGGCTTAGGATCTGATCCTACATTATGAGTGTTGATTATCAGGCAAAATGTCTGGAAGAGAAATCTAGAACAATGAAAACAGATCAGATCTCATTTTTAGTACTCTGTATTTTTGTAAAGAAATTTAAACTTTGAAAAGTACCTTCTAAAAATAAACCTGCCTGAATGTATATGTTTTGATATAAGGCAGAATCTTGGAAGAAACTAGCATGTCTCAGGCTTGAGTTCAACCATAGATAAACTGGGACTTTTGCTGGTAAGAATGGAAAATACTGCACACTGCTTGAGCCCAGGAGAGGTAAACACTAACTAGGCAAAACCAGGGCTAAAAAACCAGAAATTGGTGTGGAAAGAGCTTGCTTTACACACTGTCACGTGCCCCTTCTTGAGCTTACCATACGTAGTAGTTTTCATGGTAGCCCCTAAAAAGGTAAGCCTAAGTCCAAATCCCTGGAAACTATGAATGTTAGCTTATGTGGAAGGGGGTCTTTGCAGATGCAATTAAATTAAAAATCTAGAGATGTGATCATCTTGGGTTACCAGGCGGGCCCTATATAATGGCAAATGTCCTTACCATTAGAGAAAAGGAGAAGACGCAGAAGAGGAGGTGGCGTTGTGATGAGAGAAGCAGAGACTGAAGTGATGCAGCTACAAACTAAGGGGTGATAAGAATTGCCAGCAGCCACCAGAAGACAGGCATGGAATAGATTCTCCCCAGAGGGAGAATCTTGGGAGGGAGCGCAGCCCTGCTGACACCTTGATTTCAAACTTCTGGTCTCCAGAACCGTGAGAGAATACGTTTATGTTTGCTTTAAGCCACCCAGTTTCTGGTAATTTGTTACGACAGCCCTAGGCAACTAACATACTCTGTCATGCCCAAAGTGAAGTGGTAAATAAAAATGTGCAAAGGGAAAAAAGGAAAGATGGATATCCCCATTTCTTTAACCATCCAAAACCATTGGGAAGTCTTAGGTGTAAAATATGCTGACATCTAAGAAGCATGGCCAAGACAAGCCTGGATCCGGCAAGATGAGGGACAAGCTCCAGATGGGAAGGGCCCAGGTTGAGATGGCATCTTCTGTATACCTACTACAAGCAACCTCTAATGAGAAAGACAAACTCTGCTCTGGTTCATACAAATATTACAGTTAAAGAAAACCAATCTTGTGAGAAGGCAGGCATGGCAGTGGGAGGCTGGACAGACTTGAGTGAAGGAAGTCTGTTGGCAGAAAATCTGGCAGATTCCTGGGGAAGACCAGAGAAAAGGGAAAGAGGCAGATGCTCGCCCATCTCATGTTCTGGTTGTAGCCAACACTGCTGAACCCTTGACTATCAGATGAGTCCCCATGCGGTGTTAGCAGCCTACCTTTCCTCACTAAGATGACGTGGGGTTATCCGACTATATGAGTGGGTTGAGATGACCTGATGGAATGTTTAAACTCTACCATGTTCTGGTCCTATTTTTTTTTTTCCAAAGTTTATGCAATGAAAAACATTTTTTTATTTTATATTAGAGTATAGTTGATTCACAATGTTGTGTTAGTTTCAGGTGTACAGAAAAGTGATTCAGCTATACATATACATGTATCTATTCTTTTTCAGATTCTTTTCCCATTTAGGTTATTACAGAATATTGAGTATAGTTCCCTGTAATATATGTTCTGTTTCTTAATAGAGCCTCTTCAGAATGCCTAATGAACTCTTTAGAACGGTTTTGGGTTTTTTCATTTGTTTCTTGTTTTCAGAAGAATGTGAAAGTCCATAAGAACGCACAATGCTTTCAATTTTCTTAAATATGTTTGTGTTTATTTCAACTGTTCAGCTGACAGGGGTAAAAAGTAAGAGAGAGGGTTTTAAATTGTTTCCACAGTGTTCAGCATGGTTTAACAGTTGACTGCCTCTCTGATATATCAGGAATATTATGCTGTGTGAAATATTCTTTCATTTGATAATGACAATTTCATTTCTATTTTATGGTGCAGATGCCATGGGGCAATTTGTGGTGATGAATTAGCATCATTTAGAGCTTCCTAATATGATAATTTGCCAGTAATCCTAAAACCTCTGCCCTGTTCATATCAAGTTTTAGCTACAGGCCTCTGAGTACCCCTCTGGCTACAGTTTTCAACCTGTTAGTCAGCAGGAAGCATAAAAAGGGGAGCAAGCATTCTGTGAAATGCACTGAGTAAAATAAAATATTTTGACAAAGTGACAGGTTTAAAGTCAGTTTTACCATGTACTTGCTGTGTAATAGAAGTTTCTTCCCTTCAGAGTTTCAGTTTCTGTATCAATCAGGAACTATAATCTGCTCCCACAATTAATTTATCCATTTATCTGGAAACAAGAATTTTGGTAGCTTCCAATTCTGGAAGACTATGAACAGCATTGCAATACATTTATATGTATTATTTTTGGTGAACATATGTACTCATTTCTATTGAGTATATACTTAGGAATAGAGTTACTGGGGTGTATTTTATGTGCATATTTGTTTTTTTGAAGATGCTGCTCAACAGTTTTCCTAAGTGGATATATAAATTTTATTTTCTACCTCTGTTATGTAAGACTTCTAGTCGGTCCACATCCTCACTGACACATGATATTGAACATAATCACATCTTAGCTACTTATTTTCTCTCCGAAGTTTCTTCTACAAGACTGTTTCTTTTACAGTCTTGCACATTGTAGTAGGTGACAGCTGCATTCCACACCTATGTGTCTGCATTGATTTCTCTCTCCATTTTGCTCCCTAAATCCAATGAAGCACAAGCCCTGATAATTCTATTTCAAAACATCTTTCTAATGTGTCAGCTTTCCTCTCTCTCCATTGCCAACTTCCGAGTCTAAAAAAAAACACTTTCTCACTTGGTCAACCTCAAGAGCTCCCTAACTAGTCTCTCCACTTCTCTAGCTCCCTCCAATTCATTCCTCATATAGAAGCCAATGGGATGTTTTCAAAAGTAAACTGGATTCTTCCGCATCTCTGTTTAAAAACTCCTCATGTAAAGTGTTCTGTAATTATATTACAATGTCTTGAAGGTTCATTGTTCAGAATGTCATTCCTTTTTACACCTGGATAATATTCTATTGTCCAGTCATACTACATTTTGTTTATCCATTCCTCTGTTGATGGACATTTAGGTTGTTTACATCTTTTGGATATTGTGAATAGAGGTGCTATGAACATTTGTGTACATTATGCTAAATGAAAAAATTCAGGCACAAAAGGCCACATATTATATGATTCCATTTATAGGAAATTATACAGAATAGGTAAATCCATAGAGACAGAAAGTGGGTTAGTAGATTCCCGGGGCTTGGAGGACAAGGAATGGAGAGTGACTGCTCAATGGGTATGAGGTTTCCACTCAAGGTGATGAAAAAGTTCTGGAACTAGATTGTGGTGATAGCTTTTTTTTTAAAAAACTTAAAAAAAAAAAACCCCTTCATATAATTTCCATTTTACTTCTACTAAATTCCAAATTTCTCATCTTGGATAATCTGAGTTCTTTTGATCTGACTTTCTGATTTGGAGCCATTCTCTGCAAATTAAGTAAACTCCAGCCATTTTTATCCCCTTTTAGTTCCTATAATGCACTGACATAGGCCCTTGGGACTTGCTTGAAGCATCATTCCTCCTATTCTCCCCCATGGTTGAATATTCCTCATCCTGTTCTACCTCCTGTAAATTTTACTTTAAATATTATCTCCTTAGACAGACCTCCCCTCATCCTGTACAAGTAGCCCTCAGGTTCGCCTCCTGCCCTTGTGGTCATTCAATTTGTTCGACCATGACTCTTAGTTATCACCTTTCTACTTCATTCCAAGTTTGTAATAATTGACTTATTTGTTTACCTGTCTAACATCTATTGCTCCCCCACTAGCGTTGGGAACAAGTCTGTTTCATTCAGCAACAGTATCTGGCACATAATCAGTGCTTAACAAATATTTTTTGGACAAAATATTAAATGATTAACACATACCTTTCAATGGTCTACTCTGGAAGTTCACATTTCTACAAATGTTCCAAATGAAAACACTGCAGGCACTTACGTGGAACATTCGTATTCTGTATTCTGCCTAATCCATATAGAACCCCAACAAATGTTATTTTAAATAAATAAGGGAGTGAATAAATTAACAATGGAAATGTCAACAGATTCTCTTAGAATCTTAAATGTAAAGAATTTCTTATCTCAAGAGTAATATACTTTTCAATTTATTTTAGTTTTCTTAATTTTAAAAGTTTTATTCTCTACATATATAAAATATAAATATAATCACTCTACTTATATATATTATGTATGATATGTAATATCACTCTGTTTTCAATCTAAATCAAGTCACACACAGCGAAGCTTTGTGACTACTTAAATTATAGACACAAAGTAAATTTTATTTTTTGATCTTTCTACAATTAAACTAATTATAAAAATAGTTAAATATAAAGATAGATGGGTTATAATCATCCTCAGCCACTTTTGTGGTACGTGGCAAATTTCTTAGTCTTTCTGTGACTCACTGTTTTCTACTTTTAAGTAAAAAAATTGGGCTAAATGAATGTTACAGCATCATGAGCTCCACGGCTCCAAGTGGAATGTGCAGAAATCCCTTCTACATGTCTGCCATTCACTCTATTCACTTCTGCCACTTCCCTAGAAATAAATTTAAAAATAAGCTACCAGGCCAGATTTTAATTCCAATGGGAGTTATACTTCTTTCGTTTGTACAATTCCTTATTTATTTCTAAATTATTTTTTAAAACGTCTCATACCAAATCAGAATCATATCTTAATAAATCTGGTTGTCTAGCAGCCTTTGACATTGCATTTTATTTTTAACATCTTTATTGGACTATAACTGCTTTACAACGGTGTGTTAGTTTCTGCTTTATAACATAGTGAATCAGCTATACATATACGTATATCCCCATATCTCCTCCCTCTTGCGTCTCCCTCCCACCTTCCCTATCCCACCCCTCTAGGTGGTCACAAAGCACCGAGCTGATCTCCCTGTGCTATACGGCTGCTTCCCACTAGCTATCTATTTTACATTTGGTAGTTTATATATGTCCATGCCACTCCCTCACTTCATCCCAGCTTACCCTTCCCCCTCCCCATGTCCTCAAGTCCATTCTCTACGTCTGCGTCTTTATTCCTGTCCTGCCCCTAGGTTCTTCAGAACCTTTCTTTTGTTTCTTTTTTTTAGATTCCATATATATGTGTTAGCATACAGTATTTGTTTTTCTCTTTCTGACTTACTTCACTCTGTATGACAGTCTCTAGGTCCATCCACCTCACTACACATAACTCAATTTCATTTCTTTTTATGGCTGAGTAATATTCCATTGTATATATGTGCCACATCTTCTTTATCCATTCATCTGTCGATGGACACTTAGATTGCTTCCATGTCCTGGCTATTGTAAATAGAGCTGCAACGAACATTGTGGTACATGACTCTTTTTGAATTATGGTGTTCTCAGGGTATATGCCCAGTAGTGAGATTGCTGGGTCATATGGTAGTTCTACTTTTAGTTTTTTAAGAATCCAACAGCACATTAAAATGATAATACACCATGATCGATTGGGGTTTATCCCAGGAATGCAAGGATTCTTCAATATATGCAAATCAACCAATGTGATATATTATATTAAAAAATTGAAGGAGAAAAACCATATGATCATATCAATAGATGCAGAAAAAGCTTTCGACAAAATTCAACACTCATTTATGATACAAACCCTCCAGAAAGTAGGCATAGAGAGAACTTACCTCAACATAATAAAGGCCATATATGACAAGCCCACAGCCAACATTGTTCTCAATGGTGAAAAACTGAAACCATTTCCACTGAGATCAGGAACAAGACAAGGTTGTCCACTCTCACCACTATTATTCAACATAGTTTTGGAAGTTTTAGCCACAGCAATCAGAGAAGAAAAAGAAATAAAAGGAATCCAAATCAGAAAAGAAGAAGTAAAGCTATCACTGTTTGCAGATGACATAATACTATACACAGAGAATTCTAAACATGCTACCAGAAAACTACTAGAGCTAATCAATGAATTTGGTACAGTAGCAGGATACAAAATTAATGCACAGAAATCTCTTGCATTCCTATACACTAATGATGAAAAATCTGAAAGAGAAATTAAGGAAACACTTCCATTTACCATTGCAACAAAAAGAATAAAATTCCATTGCATTGTGCAAGAGATACATTTCAAATCGAGCCTGGGAATTTAAACACGGTTGTAATTAGTTGAGCCCTGTAAATTGCAGACTTTATATCCCTGTAACGTATCTCAGAGGTTTTGTGTCAAGACATGAAATGATATAGTATGTCAAGATTTGGGAAAATATATGCCAAAGTGTGATGGTTTAGTTGAAAACACAGCTGGCTGGGAGAAAAAGCTGGGAAATGGTAGGATGCAAGAAGCACAGTTAGAGAGTTTGGAATGGCTGTAAAAATATCCGTTTACTATGCAGTTTCTTCTTACTGTTAAGATGAAGTACTCCAGGAGTATCTGGTAGTATTGTCCCCCTTACTTTAAGAAAACTGTACTCAGTATTTTGTAATAACCTATAAGGAAGAAGAATCTGAAAAAGAGTATATATATATATGTATATATATGTACATATATATATAGAACTGAATCACTTTGCTGTACACCTGAAACTAACACAACATTGTAAATCAACTATACTTCTATTAAAAAATTAAACGTTTTTAAATAGAAAATATAAATAATACAAAATAAAAAAGAGAGAACTAACTAGTGACAGAATAAAGAAAGAATATGAGAAGTCGTTGGAAGTCATGAAAAGAAGGTGGATAAATTATCCGGAATAGATAGGAAAACATTGATTGAAAATATTGGAAAAATTTACATAGATGCTCTGCCTCAGATGTGCACTGCCTTTTGTTTTCCTTTCTAAGAATCAGCATTTCTAGCGATCCTTCCTTTCAAGAAGCCAGTCAACAGAGATCATGCCTTTACTCCAAACAGCAGCAGTGCTTGTGTAAAGCATGTGAAGCCGAGTACAACTTTGTTGTGTAATTATTTCATGTTTGTGAGATACTTCCCTCATGTGACTATAAGATTTCTATGGGCAGAGATAGCGTTACAGCTTCTTCATGTGCCCATAGAACAGTGGTAGGCAATTACCACTGTTCTATGGGCACATGAAGAAACTGGAAGTAAGTCAGAAAGAGAAAAACAAATACCGTATGCTAACACATATATATGGAATCTAAAAAAAAAAAAAGATGCAGACATAGAGAATGGACTTGAGGACATGGGGCAGAAGAAGGGTAAGCTGGAACAAAGTGACAGAGTGGAATGGACATATATACACTACCAAATGTAAAATAGATAGCTAGTGGGAAGCAGCCGCATAGCGCAGGGAGATCAGCTCGGTGCTTTGTGACCACCTAGAGGGGTGGGATAGGGAGGGTGGGAGGGAGACGCAAGAGGGAGGAGATATGGGGATGTATGTATATGTATAGCTGATTCACTTTGTTATACAGCAGAAACTAACACAACAATATAAATCAATTATACTCCAATAAAGATATTAAAAAAAAAAAAAGAACAGTGGTAGTTGCCTAGTGCAAAGATGACTACTTACTGTCTAAAGTCTGGTTAATTCCTTCAATTCCACAAATATATATTCACCACTTATTCTATGTCCCAATATAAGCTGATGCAAAAATTAAGCAGAACCACAGATGTTTTCTATCCCAAAGGGGCACCTCAATCCTCTGTCACATAGATAACACTTGACCAATTTCAAGTCTTGTCATATGAAGCTGAAGCACGGGGTTTTGAAGGTATGTGAAGTAGTTCTGAAATGCTTTTGTGAGAGGCAACCTGGTCCTGTTGAATATTTCTGGAAGGGCATTTGAATTGATTTATTGATTGATTCGGGGTGGGATGGAGGGAAGGGCTTTAACAAATGAAAACTTATCCCTGAGCCTCAGGGAAAACTGAAAAATCAGTGGAAAACTTTAGTATCTTCGTTAATGAAGACACAGTTTTTAATGTAGTGCTTTAAAAACCATATTAGCACAAACAGTATTCCTAAATCCATTTATGATGAAAGCTAAGCAAAGCTGAGAGATCTTTATGCTATGTAGGTAGAACAGAAAACGTAAATCACTGCTATGTTCTGGATTCCATGTTAAGGACATCACATAAACATTTACATTTTACTCTTGTAACACACTTCTTTTTTAAAAAATGTTTATTTATTTATTTTACTTATTTATTTGGTTGCACCGGGTCTTAGTTGCAGCATGCGGGAGCTTTAGTTGCGACATGGGAACTCTTAGTTGCGGCATGCATGCAGGATCTAGTTCCCTGACCTGGGATCAAACCCCGGCCCCCTGCATTGGGAGCGTGGAGTCTTGGCCATTGGACCACCAGGGAAGTCCCTCTTGTAACACATTTCTAGGTAAACTTTATTCTCTAATTTTGCGTAAGGTATAACTCAGGCTCAAAGAAGTAAAGTGTCTTTCTCAATTTCATGGAACTAAAAGGAAGCCGAGCCCTCGATAAATGATGTTCTATGGGATTTACTCTCCCAGCTCTCTTGCTAATGTGTAGAATAGTACAGAACAAAATGGTGTGCATTAATATCCCTGCAACAGATTTTATGTATAACTTAGATAAATGTATATGATTTCACATTTTTAGCAAGTGTGGTTATTAAAAATTTAACAGTTGCTACATATAAATAGCAGATGTCATTATCTTTTCCTCCAGCAGAAAAGCATTAAGGAAAAACTATACAATTGAATTTTACATTCGAAGTAAAGGCTAATCACAGTAGACTATAAAGTTATTCTCTGGAAGTTGTTCTGTAAAACAAATGTTACTGATTTTAATTAGGGGTACATGTATGCACAATTTCACATTTAATGCTGAAACGAGAAATTAAAGAATTCAGCCTCAGTGGCCTTAAGTCAATTCAGAAGAAAAAATGTCTCACTTCAGAGCTTAAGCAGTAAACACAGCTTTAAAGTTCTATCTTTGAATTTCAGGTTAGTCGTTTTTTTATTTTCTTATCATTTCGAAGGTTCAATTTTTAACCAAGTTACCTCCTATATATATGTCTCTTCCCTCTGCCCAGGAAAAAATATACCATGATGAAAATATAAAGTTTTCAGAGGGTCAAACACAACGACAATAAGAAACTCTTCAGAGGTTATCTTTGAAAAGATGGTTTTGGGTAATTTTGATTTCTCAATAACTATCTCTTCATTTGTAATGATATGGCATTTTACTCTAATCCCTTTTTTCTCCGATAATCACTGCAGAAACCACTCCTGCTTCGCTTTAATCAACAATGGATTGGGTTACCTAGGAGACCTGCTTGTATTCAAATGACCTAAAATAAAATATAATGGTCAGGTCTTTTCCTATTTGCTATATGTTGAATAAACTGCTCCATTAAGAAATGGAAGGAAAACATAGCACGTCCTTGCAGAGAAGCATGTAATTACTCTGTATTGCTTGGAGGAGAAAGTGCACACTTCTCCCAAAATGCTATTTAGAGTCTTCCATTTCTCAAATTTAATTTGCTTCTCCATGGGTTTTGCACCCCCAGTGCTGACAGGCTAAACGTAGATATTGGGCAAGAGGTGATTGAGAGTGTTAATGGTGGAGCACAGTTTCAAGGGTTTGTTTATTCTTGTTGATTTATTTGTTTGTTTTTCAGAACAGAGGCTCAGAACAGGACAAAGAAGTTTTCAGAGCAATCTTCCTCAGAACGCTGTGGTGTGGAAACACCAGGATGAGTGGGCGAATGAATGAAGATATTCCTAAGCTTGGGAATAAAACTGAGGTTGGAAACCATTTGTCAAGTAGTCCAACGCTCTATCAAATGGAAAGATCTAAAACAGAAATTAAACAGTTTTTGCATTCCCGTAATTCTGTGATTTGCCTTTCTTGTTCATGAAAGACATTGTTCACTGATCATGCAAATATTCTCCAGAGAGATCAGATGTTGCAACACCCCTCTCTGCTATGATCACCAACAGAGTAGATTTACCAAGAGGTGAAACTGAGCTCGTAGAGTTAGAAGGTGTGAGGTAAATAAAACAAAGAAATTAAAATTGGAGGCTCTCAGCCTAAGTACTGAAAACCCATGCATTTTCTCTTCACTTGAGAAGGCAGTATTCCTTGTGGTTAAGAAACCGGACTCTGGAGCCTTGTCTGGCTTTGCATCCTACCTCTGCCACTAACGACTTGTGTAAGTTTGCCGTAATTACATCTCTGTGCCTAAAATAAGACAAAACTAATAAACATTACTTTATGATGTTGTTGTAAAAATTGAATGAACTTACAACAATGAAAAAGGCACTATCAATGATGGAGATTTAATTATGTCAGATTTGATGGCTTTCCTCTAGCCCTAGCCAAAATGAACTCTTAAAATGAAAATAAGATAGGATTGTTGCCAGCTTCATTATCCTCCATTTCTTTTCCAAACTTCTGCTCTTGTCAGTTGGTTTTTCCATAGGCTTCTTAACATGTCTCTAAGTATTTTCTCAGGTGGTGTGATAGTGTTTTTCATTTGTTTTTGTTTTACTTTTTATTGAATATTTGACATGTAGCATTGTGTAATTTTACGCTGTACAGCCTGTCACTTTGATACATTTGTATGTTGTAATATGATTGAGGTTGTAGTGATATTTATCACATTACATAATTATAGTACAATATTACTGTTTGTATTCATTACACCATGAATTAGTATAATTCCAATAATTAATAATTCATTGACTTATTTACTACTTGTTACAAGTTTGTACCCCTAAACACCATCAATCTTATCCCCATCCCTGCTGATGGTTAGTTTTGTGTGTCAACTTGACTAGGCTACAGTACCCAGTTAGTTAATCAAGCATTAAGCTAGGTGTCTCTGTGAAGGTATATTGTAGGTGTGGTTAAGGTCTACAGTCAGTTGACTGGGGGAGAAAAAATGGCCCTACATGATATACAAGCACCATTCATCTTGTGATGAATTCATGTAGTTTTCTTAGTTCATTTTTTTCTACTAGTTTGAAAATGTGACATCTCATTAATAATTTTCAAATGGTTGCACTTGAAATTTTAACATGTGTATTTAAACTTTTATCCTTCTATGCAGTGCCTTACGTTAATACTTTTCTTTATGTTTTTATCATATAAATCAAGAATCTTAGCATTTATTTTTCTCTTCCCCCCACCTCCTGCCATCTTTTACATCAGTGAGGTAAAAAGCCTATTCTACATTGAGATCCTCAATAAATTAAATTTACTTTAAAATTTAAGTTGTCATTTTTCCTTTATAAACTACTCTTATTTAAGCCAAAGTATAAATTATACTTGTTTCATAGTTCTTCACTATTTCTTGTATAATCGCTCCCTTAGAGTTATTGTTCCTTTTATCAAAGTGTGCCTTCTAGTAATTCTCTCAGATAGGGGTGTTGGGTAAGAAATGTACTTTGGGCATACTTTAAAAGTTTTTATTTTAGCTCTCATAGTTGACTGTTAGTTTGGTTGAATATAAAGTTCTAGTTACTTCAGAAATATGAAGCTATTCCTTCAGAATCTTGTACCTATGGTTACCAATGAGAATTCACTTGTCTACCTGCTGATTATTCATTTAATTGTTGTTTCCAAATTCAAATTATCCCATGGAACTTCCAATGAAAGAACTCCTTTGATTCTAAAATGTTATTGTGATATGACAAGTTATGGGTTATTTTTAATTTATTTTTTCTTATCTTGGGTTGACAATGAACACCTAAGGACTTATGTTTTCTCTTTAGGTCTATAGAATTAAAAACTTTTTTTCTTTGTATGTCTTCTTACCTACTCTCCCTGCTCTGCTGTCCCACTTGTACGTAACAAGTATTGATAGATTATCAAATTTTATTTCTTTTCTCTGTGTGTTAAATTTTATTTTATTCTCTCTTTTTCTCTCTGTATTCACATACACACACACACACACACACACACACACACACACACACACTTGTCTGATGTATTCTATGGGATTCTCTGTCAAATCTCCCAGCTCAGCAATTGACTTTTTAGCAGGGTTCTTTTTAGCTCATCCTCTGTTATATCTGCCCCCCATTTTGATTTTTTTTTATGACTTTCATATTTTTCACTTCAAAAATGTCTACCCAGATCTTTTAGTACTAATACGTACATCAACCTGTTCATAACACTTTTACCGTAGTCTGACTTTATATTTTGGTCTGAGCAATACGAAGTTGATTGTATGCAATTTGCTTTTATTCTCTATTTCACATATATATATATATATATATATATATATATATATATATATTATATATATATATATATATATATATATCCCATTTGTTCAATCAGATTATAAGTCATTCAAAGACACTTCATTCACTTTTTTTTTTTTGCCCTTTCTGAGCTCTTTTTACCTTGATGGGTACAAAATATACATACGATTCATTGCTTCAGAAGCAAGAGCCTACTCTATTTGCTTCCTTGGGTCTTCCATTTGTACTCCTGAACATGAACCTTCCCTCCCAGTCCTAGAAGTACATGATCTCTTATTTTTTGCTTCTCCCTTGAGCTCATGAATCTCTGAAGCTCTGTCTTATCTATTTTGGTCTGTTTTTCAGCATCATTCAAGTAATTTGGCTACAGGAAGTATTCACTGATTGATTACAAATGATACTGCAGTGCAAGAAACAGTGTTCAGTAAACTCAAAGTCTCACTTGTTCAAATTAGATTTAATTTTCACTCACAGTCACACATTGGCAATAACAATACTTTCCAGGAATTACTTAAGGTTACAACAGAAGTCAGAAAGAATTGTTATCTTGAGAAAAAATACAGAATTTATGGTCCCTGAGAAAAATATTTTGTCATGCAATTATTTTATTTACATTTAAAAATCTGCCTTCTCTAGAGAGCATACAACTTAATAATAGAAATTGCTATAAAAATAATAATGAGTGTAGAAATTTATATCATGAAAACACCAAAGTGAACAAGCAGAACACATGATGAGCAACAATTTTGAATGGAGACAACATAGAATCAACCCTTCATTTTAGTAGCTACAGTTCCAGAATGTCAAAGAGACTACCAGACGCAAAATGATAATTAAAGTACCTGCATTCACCCATTTCTGTTGTGCTTATTAGGCATTTATATGCAAGGAGAATTTAGAGCTCTCACAGTCAGAGATATTTGATCTTGCAATAATTATTATTATCAAATGGGCAGACACAATCCCAACAGTCACTTTAAATCTAATGGTTGAACTAGTCAGTCCAAGTGAAGATACGAAAAAGTGTGAAAAGTTAAAAAGAGATTACAACAGAAAGAACAACAAATTACCCAGAACAGCCATTATAGAAATGTTTGCAATTTCCCCTTTAGGAAATAATAGTACAAGTTTTCTTTTTTTTTTTTTTAATATTTCTTATAAAATAATAAAAAAGAGTTAAATCCATTTGCACTTATTGTTAAGCATTGACCTTATCTTCGCACTCAAAGTCAACCAGGAAACAAAACCATAATTGGATATGAGAGCCACAATTAGTTTTAAAATATAAATTCAATTTTATTCCATTTGAAGTAACAATTTATTTGTAGAAAGAAGCTTATGAATTTGGGAATATAAGACATGGTGGAAGATGTCAAACAGTTTAAGATTTAGTCCTTGTACCAAAGGGACAAAAAGTGAAATTACAATCATCTTCCCAGGGCATTGGATGCAATCAAAGGGTATATTTAACCATTAGAGCAAATATGGAGTTAGAAACTCTTAAGACTGAAAAATAGTCTTACTCTGAAACTTCATGGGGGCATTGTGAAGTTAAAGACAGCTTGCAGAAGGAACACATGCCCACATTCTTACATGTAATTCTGAATTTCAGTGCTTGAGAAATAGTGTTTCTTTTTTCATAACCCACTTGGCAGACAAGCCTGATCTAACAGTCAGGTGAACTAGAATTCTTTTTTTTTTTAAATTAATTAATTAATTTATTTATTTTTGGCTGTGTTGGGTCTTTGTTTCTGTGCGCGGGCTTTCTCTAGTTGCGGTAAGCGGGGGCCGCTCTTCATCGCGGTGCGCGGGCCTCTCACTATCGCGGCCTCTCGTTGCGGAGCACAGGCTCAGCAATTGTGGCTCACGGGCCCAGTTGCTCCGCAGCATGTGGGACCTTCACCAGACCAGGGCTCGACCCCGTGTCCCCTGCATTAGCAGGCAGATTCTCAACCACTGCGCCACCAGGGAAGCCCCCTGGAATTCTTATGTATCTCACTTAGTGAGGTTATTCACATGTTCTGCTGAAGAAATGTCTTGTGCCCCTGCCCATCCTGGCAGTGTTACTTATATATCATGTATCTTTCTAATTCTGAGAAATTTTGAAATCTGAACCATACCTTGTCCCAAGTGTTTTAAGAAGGAAGAGTAGTTTTATATTTGAGGATTTAATAAGGAGCAGGTCACCCAAAGCAGAAATTCTATGACCTTAAATCAAAATGTTATACTATTTTGAGATGTTAAAAATACAACTCTACTTATTTATTCTCTATCTATATATCCAATTGAGTATGTCCCTTTAAAGCATTCAGTGATTCCAACAGCTTTGCCATTTATGGCATTAGAAATTTCTGTTTGTTTGTTCATCTGTCATGGATCATCCAATATGCATATTGACATGAACATTAAATCATATATTTCTCACAATGACCCTGAGAGTGAGAAATTAGTAATTCTGATTCTTATGTAAGAAAATGGATACAGAGAAGCTAAGTGATTGGCTAGTGGCACACAGCTGGTGGATGGGAAGGCACTGATTTGAATCTGGCCTCCTTCTTCAGCTTCATCATTTTCCAAAGAAGTTACCTGGAGCCTAGGATGTTAAATCTCACTCTCCTGGTGAGTGAGAAAGCCAAGTTCAATGCTTTGATCAGATGACTTGCTGTCATGGAAGAGTAATTTCTAGAGTAATTTGCAATACTACCTCTGTCATATATCAGAGCAGATTTGAATCCAGGAGATATAAGTGTGGTTTGTCTGTTACTGTTGCTATCCGGAAAACAGAAATCAATTTCAGCCATCTTAAGCAGAAAAACAAAGATTTTGTTAGAGTGAGAAGTAACTTTCAAGTAACTGGTAGGCAATTTTGCAGTTGATCTTAAGAAGTTAATTAATGAAGAAGGAAACCTATTAAAAGTAATTGAAAGAAAACATGCTTAGGCAAAAGCTGATTAGTATCCCCTTTTAATTTAAATTAATTTTCTTTTTAGAATATCTGATTATTTATACTCTTTATCTCTTTCTTTCTTTCTTTCTTTTTCTTTCCTTCTTTCTTTCCTTCCAGTTTTATTGAGATACAATTGGCATAAAGCACTGTATAAGCTTAAGATGTACAGCATAATGATTTGATTTACATTCCCCATGAATTGATTATCACAATAAGTTTAGTGAACATTCATCATTTCATATAGATACATTAAAGAAATAGAAAAAAATTTGTTAAGAAATCTTAGGATTTACCCTCTTAACTTCCATAAATAACATACAGGAGTGTTAATTATTTTTATCATTTACATTACATCCTTAGTACTGGAAGTCTGTAGTACCTTTAGCTGCCTTCATCCAACTCTCCTCCCGCCTCCCCCCCTGCCCCTGGTAACCACAAATCTGATCTCTTTTTCTATGAATTTGTTTGTTTGTTTGTTTTGGGAGTGTAATTGACCTACAATGCTATGTTATTTTCTGTTACAGGATATAGTAAATTTTTTCTATGTATTTCGAAATGATCACCACGATAAGTCTAGTTACGATATGTCACCAAAAAGATATTATCAATACTTAGTTATTGACTATGTTCCCCACACTGTACATTTTATACCGGTGATTCATTTATTTTGCAACTGGAAGTTTGTATTTATTACATTCTTAATGTGATTGGTCTTGTATTTTGTTTCCTCCTCAGTTTTCCTTTACGCACTTCTGAAATGCTTATGGGTTGAGGGACAGAGAAATTATGACATAAAAAAGAGGATAGAATTTTAAACATCTCATATCAAGTTTTTAATTTAGTATCATACCAATACAATTTTATGTATTCTGAACTAGCTAAGGAAATCAGTTTCCCCTCAAGTTCCTGATGACCTGTCTGAAAATGTTCATTTTTTCTTAACATGGAAAATAGTTTACCCCCAAACACATTTTATTTTCCACATATATTATCTCTCTGAAAAAAAAATACTGTAGTTACAATATCCAGAAAAGTATAAATAAACATCAAAAGATAAAACGAACACTTGGATCCACCGCCTAGGTTAGAAATACAGCATTACCAATATAGTCGAAACCGGTCTTGGGCATTTCTGTCCTATCATATTTATTTGCTTTCTTCTTCTCCAGACAAAACTCTATCCTGCATTTGATGATTATTAGTCCCATGGATTAATATGTACTTTTATGTTGTGTGTATCTAGTGAAATCTATTAAAATTATTGTCCAAAATGTTCTAATAAATGTATCTTCTCATCCCAGTGTCTAAGAATATTATGCACTGAAATCAAGCAGGACCCTGTGGGGCTCCTTGGCACAGAAGCCTTTCTGTGTCCCCTGTTTCTTGTAGGAAGCAGACTCCAGCCTCCATGACCTTCCCCGGGTTTCAAAGGGCAGATTCGAAGAGCTGCTAGTCTGAGAAGGGAGGGGATGCAGAGACAAGGGAAGAGCAGCCAAGAAACCACCTGAGGCAAGATTAAAGGAACCAGAGAAACTCATCAAGATTAGGAGACAACCTGAGGCAAGATTAAAGAAGTGCAGGCTGTGCATACCCCCAGCCTTGAACTATTGCTATAAAAACTCCTCACGACTTCCTCCCACGGTTGGGGCACACTGTTTTTCAGGGGCATGAGCCTGCTGTGTCCCTCTTTGCCTGGAAAGCAACAAAGCTATTCTTTTTGATTTCACCCAAAACTTTGTCTCTGAATACGATTCTGCACTGGTGCACAGAGGCCGAGCTTTTGCCAATATCACCGCAACCTCATGTGGACCTGATATGAACAGATACTTTGTCAATCTGAATGATCTAAAACAGGATCTAGTTATGACTTTAACTCTCATTATTTAATAGTGGGGTCCTGCATATTTTTATATGTTTGTTAGCCACACATGTTTCTCTCCATCTCAATTGTTAATTTATATTTTTGGCATTTTCTCATGTAAATTTTAAGCTATCTTTGTAGAAATCTAAAAGAAATATATTTGTAATACTAATCATTATTGTATATACCGTAGATCCTTCTGCAAGGCTATGACTTTTCATTTCTTCATGATGGTTTTAGATAAACAAGTTTTTTGTTGTTGTTTGTTAATTAGATTATACTTTTTTCTTTCAACTTTAATAAAATTAAATATATCAATCAGTTCTTGTGTTCTTTTGTATCTGTTTTAAAAGTTCATTCTATACCCAAAGGTAATGATTATATCCTTAAATATTTTCTTCTAAAGAGTTTTAAGTGTTGCTTTTCATATTTGAGGCTTTGATGAACACAAAGTTGATTGGTATAATAGTGTGAAGGGGAAGACTAAATATAACTTTTTAGGGAATTCCTGGTGGTCCAGTGGTTAGGATTCCGCACTTTCACTGCTGAGGGCGTGGGATCAATCCCTAGCCAAGGAACTAAGATCCCACAAGACGCAAGGCATGGTCAAAAATACATAAATAAAAATTTAAAAAAAAAATAAATAAATATAACTTTTTCTTCCCCATGTAAATATCCAATGACCCCAGCATCATTTGTTGTAGAGACCATCACTTTAGAGTAACTGCAATACCACCTCTGTCATATATCAAGTTCCTTCTTATGTGTAGGTCTGTTTCAGTGCCCTTCATTCTTTTCTATTGGCTGGATTCTTTTCACATATATTTTAATTTTCCTATCAAGTGATATCTATTCAGGTATATTTTCTTCCTAATTTTATCCATATGCAATTTTATTCTCCTTTTTAAATATTTCATATCATTTTTGTATGGTGAGTCTACATAGTAATCTCCATTTTTATTTTATGATCCTGTTTTCTGACTGTTAGATTTTGCATTTTAATTTTAATTTTTACTCACATTTTATGAGATCATTGACTTTGATTGCTACTTTTATGGTGACAAATACAGACTGTTCATGATTTAGATTACAAATGTTCCTCCTGATAGCCTGGAGCCTGGTATCAATTCCAATTATTTAAATTAATTTAATTAAAAATAAAATTAAAGTCATTTTCTATCAAAAATAATTAGCATACTCCAAAGACTATACTCTCGATTATTCTCAATATTTTAGAAGGTTGGAAATTAATGGCAATTAGACATGCTGTAAAGTTTAAACATTTACAATAAATTAGATAACATCATTGCAGCAAAAGGCAGTCTAACTGAGATAAAGTGTTAATTATCCCCAAAGAGTTAGAATAGCATTTTTATGATAACCATTTGCATCTAAAGAAAATAATTGAATTTTTATCAACCATCTTCTGAATTAAAGAGAAAACTATCATTTAAAAATTATCATGGCACTACTAGTAACTCTGATAATCTTCTTATCCCCTGAGATATTTTTAAAAACACAGAAAAATAAAATAATTTTTTCAGATATGTTTCTCTGGTGCCATCGAAACTGATTATAAAAGAAAAAATAGGTTTATAAATGTTCAGTTTGTGTACATGGTATTATGGGAGAAATTTGAAGAAAAAAAATACCTTAGCCATGTCTCCAGTACTCACGAAGCTTATAATCTGACTGGGGAATCAAAACTATGAAATATAAAAAAATGAGTAACCAGAGGAGAGGTTATGTGGAGTATTGAGGTATTTGAGGTGTGGGAAAGAAATATATGCCATGTAAGACCAAGTCATGAGGCAATAAGTAACTGAAAAGATCAGCTTTGTGGTTCATCAAGTGAATCTGGATGAGAACACTGGGAATCTGCATAGAATGGAAATGGAAAAAATATTTATTGAACATCTAGCATAGGTTTAGCATTGTGCTCAGAGTTTGCTACCTTATTTAATCCTCACAATGCTGTGGGGTCAATGTTTTTGTTTCTCACAATGTTTAAATGAGAAAACTGTTACTGATAAAGCTTAAATCACTTGCCCAAGATGGTGGAGTCAGGATTTGTATTCATATTGCAGCGATTCCAAAGACAACTCTTAAAATAAAACATGGGAAACAAAGTCCTAAAGACCTTACTAAACCATTCTATTAATCTTTCTAAACAATCTATCTAACCAACCATCTAAATAATCTCTCTTTCTGGTTTTCCCATTTGGAAGGGAGCATGTTAGCTGGGACCTGCAATCTATTTTATCCCTAACCAATCTGGGTAAGGAAGAATAAGATTACCTCACCAATCCCCTTGTAAATTGCAAGTAACAAGCATCCATACAAACATACCGATGGACTTTACTAGCGAGAGTCCTTATCTATGAAATGCTTTTAGCGTGATGTACCAGGTCCATCCTGATGGTTAAATTCAATAAATGAAACCGAAATGCATGGCTTTATAGAGTATAAACATATGACATAAGCTATGCAAGTGTTTGAGTATACATTAAGGATGTTTTATAATCAAAATAGCCCTTTTGCTATGATGTTCCACTTAGATGTTGAATCAGGCTCAGGATACATTCTAATGTAGTGAGAAAGGACTTGGGGAGAAAGTGGTTGCTCCATGCCTCTCATGTATCGTGTGATTAGCTGTACCTTTCATTTTCTTCTTTGTAGGATGTGCTGGTGGGGAAAAAAAAAATAAGAAAAAGTGCATACAGGGGCACAAGGGCAAAGGCAAAAAGAGCAGGCAGAAGAAAAGCTGGGGCTCTCTGCTCTCCAAACCTATTGGTGACCTGAGCTGGGTTTAGTGTCTTGGGAGACTCTCACCCTCAAACCTCCCCAGGGGCCACTGTCCCAGGCAGCCCAAAGGTATCTATGCCCAGCAGACCTCGTCTTCGGGAATCCCTTGTCAAACAAAGAAAACACAATTTGTCATTAGGAGGGAGGTGCCTTTCACCAAGAAGAGAAAGGGGGGCGGGTCCTGGAGGCAGAAGACAAGGCAAAGTGGCAGGAGGCCAGCCTTATTCAGTTTGATACCAAGCACAGTGCACTGAACATAACTATTCAATAAATATTTGTGGAAGAATAAAATACAGTTTTCTTTGTATCTTATATTGCTCTGAACAACCCGGGGGTTACTATTTAGTTAAAATTAATAAAATAATAGATTTTTAAAAATATCATTTAAATAGATGACCGCTGTGAAAAAATATGGTTTCCTCAATATTTGAAAAATCGATTCCAACTTTCCTGTCCATTCCTTGTTTTTTCCTTCCTAAGAAGTTTGCCTTGGAAAAATAGAATCAAAAAAGGCTACTAGAGTATAGTTAATAATACTATAATGCATCTTTGAAAGTTGCTAAGAGAGTAGATGTTAAATGTCCTAACCACAAGAAAAAAAAATTGTAACTATGCATGCGGACAGATGTTAACTTAGTGTGGCTATCATTTTGCAGTATATTTAAATATTGAATCATTATGTTACACCCCTAACAATAATATAATGCTATATGTAAATTATAGCTCAGTTCAAAAAACAGAACCTGTAATGATACATTAAATATTATAGTAATACCACCACCAGAAAAATAAAAAGGGCCACCAGAAGTGAAGTTAAATTTAATAATTTCCTCTTATTTAACTCTAATTTTTTGTTGTTGTTGGTAATGATTAAATTTATCATACCCTTTCCAAATTTGATTAAATGACTTCCCGACAAATTTCCCTTCTTCCCTCTGTCATCCATGTGCAGAGCACCCAACTTCTGTATGTGGATAATACAGAGCCAGTGCTGCCCTCCTTTGTCACCATGTACTGGATACGCAGCAATAATTTCTCAGGATTTCTGAATTCTAGATAAGCCAGAAAAGATGAATCTCCACTTTGCTCCACATCGAAGAGATTTATTCATTCACTTGTACTAAACTCCACAGTAGTCGTGGAGTCTATATCTTGATTAACATTTTAAAAACAAAACAAAAATAACAAGAAATTGTCATTTTTCCATCCTTCTGTGTTTTATAATTGGAGTTCGTTTTTCTTATAACACTCCAGTTCAGCTGAAACAGCCAATTTTCTCAAGTAATTAGGTTGTCTATTTTGGGTAAATATGCTACAGTGTGAGAGTATGTAAAAGTGTCTGTGTGACTTGATATAAATTGTGTTAATTAAACACACCATTGTTTTAAGCAATATCTTTTAAAAACAACCACCAGGGATTTAGTCTTGCACATAGTAATCAAATTCTGGTGCTTAGAAGACTTAAGCCTAATGAGCCCTGGGAACTAACACCAAGTGAAGATTTTATGTTCTCAGTGACCTGGATCTACTGTGGGGCAGAGATGGGGTGAGTGTGTCAATTGAAGTCATCAGTGTCACTTTGCAAGGCAGTCATCAATAGGGCTAACACTGAAGACAGAGCTGAGAGCAGAAAAGCAAATGTTTACCGAGTACAGACTGTAACCCCCAAACAAGGCCATGTGCTAGATGATATCCATGCATTTCTTTTATAAGCTGCTATAAGCTGTTCTTTTCACAAACATATGGGGATATATTTTCTCTAAAGAGGGCTAACTTGAACCCAAAGTAAGTAACTTAGAGGTCACTAGCTAAAGAGAGGTTACACAACCAAGAAGAATCTTTACAGAAAGCAAGGGAGCTGGGCACATCCCGTGTATCTGATGGAAGCTTATGCAATTGGAGGAAAACTCCTTACAGAAAAAAATACAAAATTGTGAATAGAAAATTAAACATGGGGCCTTGGGAATTCACACATGAAAACAGGTAGCTCCAAAGATGCCTGTTTCTGTTACGCATTGTAACACAATAAAACACCTCCAAAATGTAATAGCTTAAATCAATAAATTACTATTATCCTTCACATTTCCGGGGGATGATAGAACTGACTAGGAAGTGTAATAGGGAAGAAACTTTGTATTCTACTACAGGTTAATCACTAAAGGAATGCTGTGTATAAGCTTAAACTATGCATAATGGCCCATCTCTGGGAACCCTGCCTCTCGGGTAATGAGCATTAAGCTAAAATACCTTTGCTTAGATCATAGGAAACATCTTGACCTGGCCCACCTGTGAATGACTGCAAGAAGGAAGAAATGAACATATCCCCTCTGGAGGCTGACCAGAACCAGGAAATGTTTGACTTTACTCCTTCCCTTTCTAGTATAAAAGAAGCCTGAATTCTAACTCAGGCAACATGGTTCTTCGGGACACAAGTCCACCATCTTCTCAGTCTGCCAGCTTGCCCCAGCAACTCATCTCTCCATGTACTGGCCTGTCATGTGGTAAACAGTACGAGCTTGGACACAGTAACAGTGCTCTTCATGTAGCTGGAATTAGATACCAACTGAAGCTAGAGTCAGCTGAGCATTTGATGAGCTGGACAACCAAGATGACTCATTCACATGGCTGGCATTTCCTGCTGGTGGTCAACTGAGCGCTTAGCCAGGGTTGTTGACCATGATCTTATCTGGGGATCTCATTATGGCTTCTGTGTGTGGCTTGTGCTTCTCAGAGCATGGCAGGGTTCTGAGAGGTGGTATCACAAGACGCAGCTTTCCGAAAAGGATGTAACAGATTTTACAAGTCCTTTTAAAGAGTTACTAGAAATTGCATACCATTACTTCTACTGTATTCTACTGGTTAGGCAGTCACTGGGCTAGTCTAGACCTAAGAGAAAGGGAAATAAACTCCATGCCCAATGTGGGGAGCACGACAGAATTTGTAGCCATATTTAATCTACCTCTGCAAAGCAGATAAAATCTTACTGAAGAGATTAACAGAGCACTGTGGAATTTCAACAATGGTAAACTTGAACAGACAAATAAGCTGGTGATAAACACTGGAGTTTAAAAATGACCAAAACAAGTAGGAAATCCTATTACTTTTCTGCCTTTCTTTTAACCTGATGCTGATGAAAGAAATAGAGAAAATGGTAAGGGCAGAAGTTTAAGAGGTTAATCTATAAATGGCACCAAGGAAGAATGAGAGAATATTTTCAGCTGGGAGAATCAAGATTACCAATCACACTTACATTACATATAAGAAAAGTGACTAGGGTAAAGTAAGTAAATTGCTCAAAATGACAAGCAAGTAAGGGACAGGATAAGATTAATTCTGGGTTTTATAATCTTATAAATTTACGAGTTACAAAAAATAAAATAAAATTTAAAAAGAGTTAAATTTTTTAAAATCTCTTTTTCATTTACTTAACATAAGAAAATGACAATTTACTTATGTAAATTTACACCAATTTAAATTTAGCCACAGGTAAAAAAGTTTGCGGAGTGAGAATCCAGGTTTTTAGTTTGAACATTCATTCTTGTACTCATCATAATGTATGCTTCCCAAAGGAAGATAATGTGTCTCCTTTACTCAACTTTGCATTTCTGGGATTGAGCACAGTGTCTGGCACATGACACAAAGACATTAGATAAATATTTTAAATAAATAAATAGCTTTTATTCTTTTGACTATCTCAAATGTCTTAAAAGGTAAATGTAATTTGTTTGTCCAGTTGATATCTCAAATTATCAGTAAGGTAATATACTATGTATATTGTTTCTTTTCTCCACCTTCTTCCCAGGAAGCCCACACTGAGGCCTGTTAGAATGATAATATGTAATTCTGTACTGCTGTATGTCTCTGAGGTTTCCGGTGCTTTATTATATAGCAATAGCTGACCAATAAAAAAAAGTATTTTTGTTTGTTTTTGGTTATTGTTTGTTTTTCTTTTGTTTCTTCAATTATTGTTTTGAAGAAATAAACAAAAAGAAATCCAGAAGGTTACCACTACTTTTTGTCACTAAGAATACATTAATAGTATCATTCCATGCACCAAAATATAGAAATCTGAGGACGTGGAATCATCCAAGGAGTAGGGACAATTCTTAAAGCTAGACAGAAAAAAGCTAGTGACAAATGTCTTCTACATTACAATTTAACTTGAGTTTAATCATTAGAAAATATTGAAAAGAATTTTCTAGAATAATACAAACAATAAACTCGTTTAGTCTCCAGTTTGTTGTAGTTGCCCCATTTTAAAATCCCATTTAATTAAATGATAATAGGAATCATTAAGCTAAATGCATAACTAGTCTCAGCAGATTTCTATGTATGAAAATGTTCATATCCAAAGGTTTTCAAAAGGTTTCTGTTGAAGTAAAACTTAGCAGTGATATAAGGGAATACACGTTCACCTAATCATATGACTATCAGGCTACTGAATATAATTGAGGACTTGATGCGTTTTTAGGTGAGAACAAAAATCTTAGTTCCAGGTTTCTTTCTCCAGGGAGACATAGCATCAATGGTTCTGCAGAACTGAGATAAGCATAGCTATACCAATCCCCCAAATTCTCAAATATAAAATTATGTCTCATGGCCTTATCAAATTTTCTCCTGTTCTGGGTTGTATACCAGTGAAAGGGAAATGCACTGGTGTACAATGCTTTAGATACTTATGATTAACAGAGAAAACAGAAATTATAAGGCCATGTAACTGGATGGATGTTGATGGGAACAATGAATACTGTAGATACAATTAACAAAGCAGGTGTCCCACCCCAAAGTCAAGACTCTGATTGGGAAGGAAGGAAACTCTAAGATTTGAATTTAGTGACATCTGGGGTGATGCATTTAAAAATCTTGAGTTCCCATTTCATTTACTATTGTCCCCCTCCTCCCTATTGAAGGCCAGTGCTATCCCCATACTGGAAGATGATTAGAAACCTCTATTAATCTGCTCTCAATTACTTTTTGGCCATTACATCATTAAAACAACATAATAGAGTCAAATAAGTGCTGGACCTTGAAAGGAAGAAGAAGACTGTATACTAAATGACCTGCAGAGCTAGCCATTAAGTACAAGCAAGAATTGGGAGTGTATTTATATGAATAGATTCCAAGACTTCTAGATCAAGGGGCTTAAACATGAAATTGGATAAAGGTGAGATTGTTCATGGGGGATCCGTCTTCCATTTTATAGGATTTTACACTCCGGAAAAGACCCTTGGAAATAGAACCAACAAGTGGAAACCAGAAATGCCCTAACCGCTGTGACAGATAGTGGACACAGAGATCAAAAGGCTCAGAGAATTAGATATGCTAGAGAGGAGATCCTATGAACACTTTATATTAGGGACTCAACGTGAAAACCTGTAAAGAATAAATATAACCTCCTAAACAGTACTCCGGGATCAATTTAATTCAAGGAATAGTAAAGAAATATTTATTAAACTCTCCCAAGGGCATATAAACAGAAGAAATTGCAAGGTAAAGAAAATTAATTAAAAATTTTCATAGAAGAACAAATTCAAGACAATAATGTATGACTATAATGTTTAGAGAATGGGAGAAGGAAAAGAAAAAGGCTTTTCAAGGTGTTAATGGATGTGTATTGAACTTTTCCAATCCCATATTAGAGTGAAAATGTGAGGAGTAGGGAAGGAAAGACATATAGCACAGACTGGCATTTTCCCAATTGTAACATGTCTTTACAGGTTTACATTTCCCCAGGGAACAAATGACAATATTTTCAATGACCGAGGGGATGACCTCTGCTTCTGTGTGTGTATTGGAGCTAAGCAGTTTCAGCAGTCTGGGGCATCTTCTAGCCTGCCTTGTGGCTCAGCTGAGTACATTTAAAGGGAATGGGAGTATAAATATCTCTTAGAGACATGGATACTGTATTGGTTGACAATACTATGCAAATAAAGATAATGTGAAGTAAGATAAGTGTTCAAAGAGAGGTAGTTTATTTATGGCAGTGCAACTCTAAGTTCTATTCATCAGAACTATTGTATCTGACATGTGAGCCTTATGTAAGGATTTAGATAAAATCAAACATAATACCCATAACAAGCTATTAAAACTTGGATTATTTTCATTAAAATCCTTCAAATTATGACTACGTCGAGAACAATAATAGTCATTTGCAATATGCCTGATGCTTACATGCCCATACTTCCTGCACCTCTGCCCAAATTTAACATATATGATTAAATTTATTACATAAAATTATATATGAGTATATACATATTACATATAACTGTATGTGATATAGTTATGTGTATATGTATATGCGTATACATATCATTTATTTTTAGGTTTGAAGGTGAATTCCTTGGAATTTTTTCCTGAATTCAGTTTAAATTGATATGCATAAGAAAAGTACTTCGAAGGCAATCAATCAGCTTATTGTGTTACAGTGTTCTGAGGAGGATAAAATTACTTTGGCCTAAGGTGACAATAAAGTTTCCTTGATAAATGGGATAAGCTTTCTAATATTTTTCTTTTTTCACTTGGAGGTTGAAGGGACAATGATGAAATATTGAGAAGTAATTGTTCTATAACTGTCCATGGAGTTGCTGTCATAGCCTAGAACCTCTTGCTATGGTGTCTTAAACTATTCTTTTTTTCTTTTTTATTCTTTTTTTTTTAAAACATCATTATTTTCGTAATTATGTTTCCTTATAGAAGGATCAGCATGAAAATAATCAGCCTTGTATTCAAGATCCATTATGGCTTGAAAGTAGCCAGAATTCTATATATTGCCACTCGCCCATAAGTCACAGTAGAAACAACAACAACAACAAAACAACAATTACAAAAAATGTTATCTGGACACATAAGACCATATTCTTACCTTTAGTCAGCAAATTTCCCCATTTTTCACCCATTTAAAAGTTATTGTTGAACACTCCAAGTGGAAGATACTGTGCTAGACTTAAATCAGTCCACTTATATCCTAAACTTTCTTCAGGACCCATCTTAGTAGACCTCAAAAACAAAGTTCCGGATTCATCCTGACTTAGATGAACACCCTTGGTTTTATTCCCACATAACTTAGGTGTACCTAAGTATGTTCTGAATTATTCCAAGATGTTCTAGAACATGTTCCCTTAAAGTTGTACTCAAGCCATTTAAATTTACCTTGATAGCTATTGCTGCCTCAAATAAAGTTTCGTCCTTAAGAGCAAGGAAGCATTTCTCTTTGTCTTTCCCATTTTTCTTAATAGAGTGTAGTACAATACTACAGTGCTTGGCAATGTCTTCCATATTTGAATACATCTTATTTTATAAATATGCTCTATAAGTCAAATTTTATTTTGTGCTCTCCTCTATTGGTTTATGTTACAATTATGGCAGCTATCATCTTATTGATCACCCAACTTCAGTTGGCAGTACCGCCACTCTAATTCCTTTCTTTCTCTTACCTATCTGTTTGCAGCCACAAAGGCTGTTAGTTAGCTAGTTAGTTACTTTAAACAGTGCTGGAAGGTACTAGGGAAGCTGGCTACCTAGGAAACTCTGCAAAGACTGCATCAGCATTATTTATTTACTTAAAAATGTAATTATCAACAGAAATTCCCAATGTTACCAAACTACCCTTTTTCCAGACATATCCAAATTATCTTTGGGACCTGTCATTTGATACCCTGGGTTATTTTTAAATATTTATTTATTTTATTTTTGGCCCCGTCAGGTCCTAGTTGTGGCATGTGGGGCTTCTGTAGTTGTGGTGCGCGGGCTCCAGAGCACACAGGCTTAGTTGCCCGGCGGCATGTGGGATCTTAGTTCCCAGACCAGGGAATCGAACCTGCATCCCCTGCACTGGAAGGCAGATTCTTAACCACTGGACCACTAGGGAAGTCCCAATACCCTGGTTTTTCATAACCTAGTAAGGTCCATAGTTGCATGGGTAATTCCCTTCTGGTATCATGCTGTGTTCTCTCACTCTCTATCTCTCTATCTCTCTCCCTTTCCATCTTTGTTCTGCAGCTGATGGATACTTAGGAAACCTCCTAGAAACAGAAACAGCATGACATTATTTATTACACGACTGGATGATGAGAAATTCCCCTCTCTAGTATGGAAACAAGACGGAAAAGAAGACAGTACAGTCAGCTTCTTTATATACTTGAAGTTAAAGGAATTATACAGTTGCATAAAATGAGCAGTTAGTGAGATATAAAAATATAAACTGTCTTCTATTGTGCCACTTCATCAGAATTCTATCACATCAAATCATAACAACCCTGTGAAGGTATAATAGTCATTGTAGCAGCCAGCATTTAACTAATTGGAAAATAACTGATTAACTACTCTATGACCTTAGGACGTATATCTGTAGGAAGCTCTCTATATGTTAATTCACTGCCTACAGAAAATGTGATTGGTAGGAGAATCAACTTTTTGTTTGTTTGTTTAAATGAGGCCGGCAGAACCAAGAAAGTTCCCCAAGTTATACAGCTAAAGTGACATTTTATGGATAAAATCCAAGTTCTTGTCATCCCAAACCTAGGCCTTTTCTCCAAAGGTCTATTTGTGAAATAGGAGAAATTGTTTTAACTCTTCCCTCTTAAACCCTCTCTGTCCATCTGGACTTTCATAGTATTCAATAATACCATTGGTTCTCAAGACACCTACATCTCTCCTCTCTCTTATAACCTCCCCAAAAGCTGTGTTTTTAATAATAAAATATTTAAAAGATCTAATTCACACTGTAATGAGAATGTTAAGAATAGCTTAATGTGCTACTTTTTCAGATGTTACTTTTTTTTCAAATTACCTTCTTTTCTGATGTTTATACTCATAAATTTCATCTTTCACATTTTGCTTATCCTCACCCTAAAAATGTAAACTCAATTACAACAGGTCCACTGCCTGTCTTATTCAATACATCATTACCAATGTAATGGTATGGAGTGAGTATGTGATAAATACTAATTAATGAATTGTTTGATATTGGTTATTTGTTTGAATGAATCCAATATTTTTTAAAGATTTTTTTTGATGTGGACAATTTTTAAAGTCTTTCCTGAATTTGTTACAATATTGCTTCTGTTTTATGTTTTGTTCTTTTGGCCACAAAGCATGTGGGATTTTAGCTCCCCACCCAGGAATCAAACCCACACCCCCTGCATTGGAAGGCAGTCTTAACCACTGGACAGCCAGGGAAGTCCCTAATATTTTTCTTTCTTTCTTTCTTTTTTTGGCCATCCATCTAATTTTAATTATTCTGCTTAAAAGGTGGAATGAATTCCATAGCACAACTCTATTCCTAAGACCTGTCAGTATTATAAATAAAAGTCAACAAAATTTAACAACTGATTATCAATTTATTAAAAATGTTGATTTAAGCATCTGCAGTGGTGACTTCAACCTTGTTTCCTGGCTCAATACTGATGGAAGTGATCTGCTTGACAATCTCAGAAGGATGTGCAGGTCAATGAGTCGCTTGTGGATCCTCATCTGAAAACGATCCCAAGTCTTCGAACCTTCACCACAAGGAGTTTTCCTTGTAGCTCTTCTCAGAGTTTTGGTAGGCATCCGAACCCGTCCTTTCACTTTGAGATTCTTTTCCTTTGCACCAATGATCAGATCAGCACATACCCTCTCCAACGACTTCATGTTGCAGCTGGTGAGGGTGATTCGAATATGGTGAATCACCACCTGTGTCTCCACGGGATTCTTTCTGCTATCTTTATTTTTTTATTTTATTTTATTTTTTAATAGATCTTTATTGGAGTATAATTGCTTCTCTCTTGAGCCTCCCTCCCACCCTCCCTATCCCACCCCTCTAGGTTGTCGAAAAGCACTGAACTGATCTCCCTGTGCTATGCAGCTGCTTCCCACTAGCTATCTATTTTACATTTGGTAGTGTATATATGTCAATGCTACTCTCTCACTTCGTCCCAGTTTACCCTTCCTCCTCCCCGTGTCCTCAAGTCCATTCTCTATGTCTGCGTCTTTACTCCTGTCCTGCCACTAGGTTCATCAGTACCATTTTTTTTTTTTTTTTAGATTCCATATATATGCATTAGCATACGGTATTTGTTTTTCTCTTTCTGACTTACTTCAGTCTGTATGACAGACTCTATGTCCATCCACCTCACTACAAATAACTCAATTTTATTTCTTTTCATGGCTGAGTAATATTCCACTGTATATATGTGCCACATCTTCTTTATCCATTCCTCTGTCGATGGACATTTAGGTTGCTTCCATGTCCTGGCTATTGTAAATAGTGCTGCCATGAAACTGATTTAAAAATGAGCAGAAGACCTAAATAGACATTTCTCCGAAGATGACTTACAGATGGCCAAGACGCACACGAAAAGATGCTCAACATCACTAATCATTTGAGAAATGCAAATCAAAACTACAATGAGGTATCACCTCACACCACTCAGAATGGCCATCATTAAAAAAATCTACAAACAGGGCTTCCCTGGTGGCGCAGTGGTTGAGAATCTGCCTGCCAATGCAGGGGACGCGGGTTCGAGCCCTGGTCTGGGAAGATCCCACATGCCGCGGAGCAACTCAGCCCGTGAGCCACAATTACTGAGCCTGCGTGTCTGGAGCGTGTGCTCGGCAACGAGAGGCCGCGATAGTGAGAGGCCCGCGCACCGCAATGAAGAGTGGCCCCTGCACCACAATGAAGAGTGGCCCCCGCTTGCCACAACTAGAGAAAGCCCTCGCACAGAAACGAAGACCCAACACAGCCATACATACATACATACATACATACATAAAAAGAATGTAAGCAGACAAGAATAGCATTAAAAAATAAAATTAAAAAAAAAATCTACAAACAATAAATGCTGGAGAGGGTGTGGAGAAAAGGGAACCCTCTTGCACTGTTGGTGGGAATGTAAATTGATACAGCCACTATGGAGAACAGTATGGACATTCCTTAAAAAACTAAAAATAGAAGTACCATACGACCCAGCAATCCCACTACTGGGCATATACCCTGAGAAAACCATAATTCAAAAAGAGTCATGTACCAAAATGTTCATTTCAGCTCTATTTGCAATAGCCAGGACATGGAAGCAACCGAAGTGTCCATCAACAGATGAATGGATAAAGAAGATGTGGCACATATATGCAATGGAATATTACTCAGCCATAAAAAGGAATGAAACTGAGTTATTTGTAGTGAGGTGGATGGACCTAGAGACTGTCATACAGAGTGAAGTAAGTCAGAAAGAGAAAAACAAATACTGTATGCTAACACATATATATGGAATCTAAAAAAAAAAAAAAAAAAATTGGTCATGAAGAACCTAGGGGCAAGATGGGAATAAATATGCAGACCTACTAGTGAATGGACTTGAGGATACGGGGAGGGGGAAGGGTAAGCTGGGACAAAGTGAGAGAGTGGCATGGACATATATACACTACCAAATGTAAAATAGATAGCTAGTGGGAAGCAGCCGCATAGCACAGGGAGATCAGCTCGGTGCTTTGTGACCACCTAGAGGGGTGGGATAGGGAGGGAGATGCAAGAGGGAAGAGATATGGGAACATATGTATATGTATAACTGATTCACTTTGTTATAAAGCAGAAACTAACACACCATTGTAAAGCAATTTTACTCCAATAAAGATGTTAAAAAAAAAAATCTAGAAACAATAAATGCTGGGGAGGGTGTGGAGAAAAGGGAACCAACCCTCTTGCACTGTTGGTGGGAATGTAAATTGATACAGCCACTATGGAGAACAGTATGGAGGTTCCTTAAAAAACTAAAAATAGAATTACCATATGACCCAGCAATCCCACTACTGGGCATATACCCTGAGAACACCATAATTCAAAAAGAGACTTGTTCCGCTCTCTTTAAGAGCCATGGCTGTAGCACGTCTTCCTGACCGACTTGTTCTCAGCAAAAGTGAAGAACGGTGAGTAAGAAGCAGGAGCGTGTGACCCAAGTTTCCTCTGCAGCGGCGACGGCGTCTTCCTCAAAGAGCTTCTTTCATTTTTAATTATACTTTTTATCTTATATTTCCATGGCCCTTCCATTATTTGCTTTTAGCTAATCACTAATCCTAAAGTGAGAGACTGTATCAAACTTCTGAGAGCAGTCAAGTAAAAAATCACCTGTGTCCACATTACTGAGGTGACAAATTCACCTGTAATTCATAACACAAGTGATTTATCTCCACAGCTTAGTTTCTTTTTTTTTTCCTATTTTTCCCATTTTATTTCTTATGTTCAACTCTTTTATACATCTAACATTATTTTTATGCGCAACGTAAGATAAAGATCTTTGTTTTTTTAAAATATTAGCTCATAATTTTTGTAAAATAATTTACTGAGGAAAACACTGGGGTTTGAAAAGGCTAGTCTAGGCTTGATATAGAGATCTGAACATTGTGAGCATAGAGGTATATTTTTTAAAGCTGACAGGTTGGATGTGATCTCCAGGAAAAGTGTTGTGAGTATGAAAGCATATACCCTTTAAATTTTTTTCTACTCAAATTTATTTATTCTTGGATGAATTTAAATAACTTTTTCTGAATTTTCTATTTCATTCCATTTATTTGTGTATTTATTCTTATGCATACATAAGAGTGTGCAAGATTATGCAGTGTTTCAATTTCCAAATATATTTCTTGCTATCTTCTATTATTTATTTATCCTTATAAACTAAAAAATCAAGTGCTCATGATATCTACTTTGCCTCACAAAACGTCTTAGTAGCCCCTACCTATCAGCCTGTTCTTCATACTAAGCCAGGGTTTATAATGAAGGATCAATGAATTTAAACTATATTACTTCTTAAGAGAGCTAACATCTGAGAAATGTGGAGAGAGTTCCATAGACATGATTGAGTGTTCTCTATGTCTGGGGAAGCTGCTGAACTAATTGTTGATTGTTATATGTTCCATATAAAGAAGTCAGACTTGGACAGAGAGAAACCTCTCAAAGCACTTGCTTTAAAATTAAAATCAGTTGAATCATGAATTTGAAGATAAATCTAAGTGAGGTAGTTCCTATGGACCCTGTATTAGTTTGCTAGGGCTGCTAGAAGAAAGTACCACAGACAGAATGGTTTAAATAACAGAAATTTATTTTCTCACAATTCTGGGGCTGGAAGTTCAAGATCAAGGTGCCCGTAGGATTGATTTCTACTGAAGCTTCTCTCCTTGGCTTACAGACAGCCACCTTCTTGCTGTGTCTTCACATGGCCTTTTTTCTGTGTCCATACATCTCTGGTGTATTTTCCTCTTTTTATAAGAACACAAGTCTTATCAGATTAGGGTCCCACTCATATGACCTCATTTAATCTTAATTAACCCCTTAAAGGCCCCACCTCCAATTATAATCACATTGGGGGTGAAAGCTTCAGCATATGAATATCAAGGGGATACAATTCAGTCAATAATAGGTCCTATGGACTTGCCATGCTTTCTTTACCCAGCTAGAATTGGGGGTTTTGGTGGGACTATGCAATAAGTATTTCTATATTAACACAAAATGTTGTTTGCTTCCTCTGGAAATGGAATAAGTTCTTGATGTCATTTTCAGTTGGTTCCTTTATGCACTAAATTTTGTTTTAAATAAATTACTTGCAGTTTTTTTTCCCCCTGAATAGTGACAACCTTCTATATTTTCTAATGTTTTTGTAAGAATATTTTTGCTTTAAAAAACTTATCAACAATATTCAGATACTACAATCACATATGCAAAAATCAATCATTTAATTCAATTAATCTTTGCAGTTTATGAAGCATTTTCATATACATAGTTTTACTTGTTCTTCTAAACCCACTTGTAAGATAAGTTGGGTGTGGGTGGATATGAGGCTATTCAGAGCAGATTTGACAGGAGGTAACATGTAGGAGAACTACTGAAGAATTATCCTGAGATAAGCCTTCGACAAAAGACATCAATGTTAGTTCCTTTTCCTCCCTACTAGGAAAAAAAAAAAAAAAGTAAGAGTAGCAATCTCTAATCTTCTTGATGCTTAGAAGGATTAAGTTCTAAGAGAAAAACTAAAATGAAAGAAGAATTTAAGGCAAGAATTTTATGTGAAGGGGCCACCCCTTGACTGGTAGCAAGATAATGGCTACAAAGCCCAAAGAAATTCCCAGGCATACAGAGAAAAGAGTGTACTCTGTTTATTCAGAGCATTGCAACAAGGTTGGCAAGAGAGATGTGTGGTAATCTCCTTGGGTAATACACTGCTACAAAGGGTAAAAAATGTGTATGTTCTATGTAAAAGAGAAAGCAAGGAAAATTCCTTTTCCGGCAATACCTATAACCCCACGACCTCTCACCTCTTCATAACCTTGGCTTTGAGTTGAGGACTAATATATTATATACTAAATTTTACCTCATTTTGTATGAAAACAAACATAAAAATTACTCTTTCTCTGTGACGACTTCTTATACAACCCAGAAATGCCCCTCTTGTTTCCAAGCCTCTCTTCACAGATCTACTTCTTTAGCCAGAATTTTTTATAAGAATAGCTGCATTAGTGCATGCTCAGATGTAGAGTTTAAAAATAAGATAGCAATATTCTGAATATTTCTGAGAATAAATGTTTTCTTGTTTTTATTTTAGGTTTGTGGAGTCAATGATACAAGTACAAAACAGGAGATGCCAAGAAGTCAAGAGAAATAAGTGAGTTACCCACAATGGGCATGAAACTGTTAAAGAACAAAGCCTTCTCCAGGTGCAGGAAGCTTAGCCCTATGATCAAACAGGTTCTTGGAAGTGCAGGTATGTGTAGTAATCATCATGAAGTAAGCATAAAGCAACGTCTTTAAAATGGTAGTGATGTAATGCTGAGGCTAGAAGATATTTCTTCTTCACTTTCTTATGAAGATAGCCTGTTTCCAGGAAAAGGAGATATTCAAATATCTGATCCCACTTGAAGGGAAACATACAGGAAAGCTATAACTTGTTATTCAGTAAAATATTTATTAATCTATTAGGTATATATTAAGTGGATCACTGTTCTAGACGCCAGAGGTATAGAAATGAGCAGATTTGTGCAATAGAGTTTTGGACACAGATAAAAATAAAAATGCACAGACATGAAAACAGAAACAAAAATAGAAATAAACAACTCCAAGCATAGAAGGTACAATGTCTATAGTAAAAGGAGTAAGCTTGGATTAATTAAACACTGTAGAAAAAGAAATTGACAGTAATAGTGCCTGGTGTAACTGAGAGGACTGAGAAAAACATGAACCTGGTTTCCTCCAGACTTTACTTCTTCACATTTTCCCTTTGTTAATTTTGCTTTGTATCCTTTCGCTGTAATAAATCATAGTCATGAGTAAGACTGTATTGATTCCTGTGAGTCCTCCCCTGACATCGTTGGTGTTAGAAGTGGGATGTGCTAGCATGACCTTGACCCACTGAAATATGGCAAAAACATTGTTTGGGAAAAGGCAAGTTCAAAGAGTGGAGAAGGATAAACCTCCACTTGTTGGGTGTCTATAAGTTAGCCATGGTATGAAAGAGCAGCTGAATTGCTGTCTATTGTGAAAGGTAAAAGTTACATATGGAATTTAAAAATGATTTACCTACTCCAGGAGAATCAGCTTGCTGGATTGTCTAGCTATTTTTGGTAATCCAACTACAGTAAGGAGAAAAGAATGCAGTCCGGTAATGTCTTTGGTTGTTGTCTCTCTTCCCAGTGGAAGGAGAAACAAAGAGACCAAACGTTCCCAAATGTGAGCTTTAGATAGCCCAGAAATGTTAAAAGTTTATATTTTCTCTCCTCCAAGTGGGAGAAAAAGATTAAATCAGTTACCAGAACTGGATCAAAGCTTTAGATAAACCAGACAGGGGATAAAAGGAAAAATACTCTTGCCATTTCTTCACCCTGCTTCTTCAGCTGCTGCAGACCTCCTGCCCCCGCTGTGCATTGCAGCTGGAGCTCCCACAGAAACTGTGAACTTAAACCTGTAAATGTGGAATTTACTGATAGAAGTTACAATAAATTTACAATAGCATAAAAAGAGATTTGTAATTGGCTTTGTACTCTGTGATTATTGCATCTGCATATATAATAAAATTTTTGTAAATGTTTCTAATTTCACAAATCCTAGAGGGAACATCACAGTCAGGGAAAGCTGCAAAGAAATGTGCTCTTAGGATACAGATTCCTTGCTTTTTATCATGAGTGGGTTGGTTGGAATTGAGATTCTTGAAGTATTTTAAAAATATGCCTTTGTAACTGATGTTTCTGATTCTGACTTTTGCCTATTATTAGAGCCCCTGAATAAAGGGATATACATGAACAGAGAGTCAATCTCCAGATGGAGATACAATTTTGATGCTGTAAAAACAGTTTTTAATTGCTTATGAGCTCTTGTAAAATAATATATCAGACCCTTAGAGGCAGATACTTTTCTAGCCTAATGTGCATATTTTTGAGTGGATCAGTTTGGACACTCAGACTTACAAGACAAAAAAAGCTCAGGAAATCTTTGCTTGACACTTGGAGTTGGAATACAGCTGTCTGGTCCTATTGAATTTTGGCTTTGCTGCTGCTAATGAAAAGCCACTGACTTTTTTAGAATCTGAATTCAGATACTCATTACCTGTATCTAACTCCAAGCTAAAACCTAATATTGCCTGGAATGGGCTGTTTTGGCCTCAGTATGTGCTATATTAAAATGAGGCAGGCATAGTTCTCTAATAAACAGAACTCAGATTCCAAGATTGCTGCAGGTTTAGGATCTCCCTCTGTGGGATCATAAACTATGAAAATATCCTTGATGCTGACTGAACCATCTGTGTCACATACAAATGCCCACAGAAAAGGGCTTATTCTCTGATGGAACTATCTGAGCTCTGGACCAATTTTATATTTCTGAGAGTGATTGCATTCCTAACTTGTGATCTCTGCCAAAGGCTGAAAGTTGGGAAGAGGACACATCATGGGGATGGTGAACCCTCTACCCATGTCCGACAGATGAGACTCTTGACCCACTGGGGAATGTTCACTGCTGTTGACCTGTGTTTGGCTTTCCTGATTAGTTATAGCTTGCAGTCATAAACCGATAGCTTGAGCCTACTTCCCTCAACTTCCTCCTGGTGCCACAACTCAGTAAGCAATTTTATTACTAAATGCAGCTATTTCCAGAAAAAGGAATTGTGTTTGGTAGGTTGCTCACTAGATGAATGATGAGAACGAAAGGGAGGGAGGGTGTACAAACTCATTTCAAAAATTTTTGAAAACTCAGGATTTTGTTCTAATTTCTAAACATGAAGTGTCTTTCTGATTAAGTTGTATACAAGACTTGTGTTTTGTTTGTTTGTTTTTGTTTTATTTTGTCTTTTTTTAACTGGAGAGAAAGCTTGGACTCTCTTGCATACAACTCTTCTATATGAATGATTTGGGTGACAGTAGGGATAATTGAAAAAGTGTAAAGTTATGATTACTGAATGAGATACACTTACTTTTTACTAACAGAGTAAAAACAAAACCCTGGTACCTGGGCAGACATGGGGAATGAAGAGGGGATTAATGATCTTTATTTTTCAAAACTGTTCCTGGAAGATTTTTCCTCCTACCAAAGCAAAGAGAAAAATCCCCAGTGTTGACTTTCCAAGCTGCTGTGAGCATTTTGAATCAATCTTACTGCTGGGCCTATGATCACACCTGTCTCTGAGACAGCAGGGGGTGGCCTCAGCACTTTCCACGCGGAACACCTCCAGATGCCACTCACATTTGCGATGAGGATAAACTGGTGTCAGGAACAAGCAAAACTATTTGGAATTGACTGTCTCAGGCTGTTCATTTGAAACCAAGAACTGAACTGAGTTAAGTGGATGGGACTTAGAATCCTAGGGCAATAGGCCCCAGGGTGGGAGACCACATCAAGGGTGCTATTAACTTACACTGCCTAATTAATGTAGATCCTGTTTGCGGGTCCCTAACAATGATAAATTCTTTATTATATTATAATGTCCTGCATGTGCCTTCTGGGATTATACTTTTTAATGTGTGCATCCTGTCAAGACACTGCCTTACCCCTGGAAGGCATTCAGGTCAACTTGAACTTACCGACCAGAATTCTGCTGTGCCTAAATTGATGCCGTGGGCCAGGGAAAAAAGGGTAAGGAGGAAGGCACTTGTTTTTTAAGGTAGACTTTTATGGTAAATGGGATTTGTTGTAACTGAATAAATTCATGACCCCTAAAGGTTATCACTGAGATAACACTGCAATTTGGTGGGTTCTCCTGATAATAATTTTGTTGTACATATGCCTTGAGCAGAGGGCAAGAGGTGGACCCTGCAGAAAAAAGTGGAAATAACAGGGCTGAAACTGCTATCTTAGTAAAGTATGCTTGCAAGGCTGGCCCTGGGCTGGGGTCTGTTAACTTAGGTTTCAAGGGGGTTCCAGTCATCCCCAGAACTGGTAAGAGTGGTTCACTGTGCCTAAATTGTTTGTACAAAAATATGTTTTATGCTGAACACCTGCTTTCCTTCTTGGAGTCTGTAATTTTGATACGTGATAGCCAGAGAGTGCATGCATAACCAACTCCCAATAAAACCCTTGGCCACTGAGTCGTTAATGAGACTAGTGACAGCGTTTTACACATGTTGTCATAACTCACTGCTAGAGAAATTATGTGTCTACTGGGAGGGGACTTTTGGAAGCTTATGCCTGATTTCCTTGATACTTTACTACATGTGGCTTTTCCCTTTGTTGATTTTCTTGGTATCTGTATTTGTTTACCAGAGCTGTGTAACAAAATACCACAGACAGGGTGGCTTAAACAACAGAAATTTACTTTCTCAAAGTTCTGGATTCTAGAAGTTCTGGATTGACATGTTGATAGGGTTGGTTCCTCCCGGGGCCTCTCTCCCTGGGTTGCAGATGGCCACCCATTTTCTGCCTCTTCACATGGTTATTTCTCTGTTCGTGTGTCCCTGGCGTCTCTCTGTGTGCCCAAATCTCCACTTATAAAGACACCAGTCATATTGGATTAAGACACATTCTAATGGCCTCATTTTAACTTAATCACCTTTTAAAGGCTCTGTCTCCAAATACAGTCCCATACTGAGGTACTGGGGGTTAGGACTTCCATATATGAATTCGGGAAAGGGTGGGAGAGGCATGATTTTAAGCCCAGAACAGTATCTATTGCTGTAATAAATCATAGCCATGAGTACAACCATATACTGTGTTCTGTGAGTCCTCCTCGTAAAGTATCAAACCTGGAGGTGGTGTTGGGGGCTTCCAACAAAATCAGTATATAGTCATATTTTGTAAATGTTCTGTGTGTGCCTGGTATGAAAAAAGATTATTTACCAATTCTGGGGTATGTCATTCTATATGTGTAAATTTTGTCAACTTTGTTAATCATGTTGTCTTCATGGTAATTTTTTTTCTGGAATGTTTTTTGGTGCCTTTGTTATTTTATTTTATTTATTTTATTTTATTTTTCTGCTGGTTTTCTCTCCTTTCTGTGTACCTTATTTTTGCATTGTGAATCAGGCATTTAGTTGAAAAACTGTTTGTAGCAATTCTTTTGTAGAAAAGAGGATTTACTTTTCCTCTTGCAAGGTGCCTGGAGACAACGGCAATCTAAATCAATTCATTCAACTCCAGGTTTTGAAATGATTTGAAATTGCTTTACAGCCACTAAGTCTGAACTACTTCCAATTAAACCATAATTTGGGGATGTAGCTTTTAAGAACCCAATGTACATTTTTCATCCAAGCCCTACAAGACTGTTGATACCTCTGATACACTTCTCAGGCATTTACTTTCCTTTACTCAGTTAAAAAAAATCCCCTAGAAAAAATGCTTCTCTGTTTTATTTCTCTGAATTTCCATTTTCTCTTGGATCTTATTCTAAGAATGTTTCACAATCTTGTACGCTCTCAGGATATTTTTTACATTTTATCAAGCATTTCTGATCATCCTCAGTAGGTAGATAATTCCAAACTAACTAGTATAAAAGTAGAGGTCCTCTTAGCCTTCATTTCTCATTTATCAAATGTTATTATACCTCTACTTACTTTGAAGGTTTATGATGATGGTCAGACTAGATGTTTGAGTCAGCCCTTTGAGAAGTTTCTTGTCTGCAGTCTACATATACAAACTCCTTCTTTTCTTCATTTGATTAGCCAGATCAAAGAAATAAATCTTTGGGGATAAGCCCTTTTTTAATGTCTTTTTTTTAGTAAATGATACATTCATCTATTACATGAACATTGTGCTGTTAGAAAAGCCATTTTAACCTTATTTCTTAAAAGAAAACTTCTCATTTGATCTGAGATCTATGTTTTTTTTCGAAGATTAATTCAAGCTCTTTGTCTTTCTGGGAGACAACTATAATCTACTTTTCTCTTAATAAATACCACTCTAAACCTTCTAATATATTTTATATTAAATATTGCTTGTACATGTACTTAAATCCTACAATCATCTAATGAAAAACCATAGCATTTATAGATAGAAAACTGTAGAAGATGCTCTGGGAATAGATATGTTCATACAGTCAACTTTTTTTTTCTTTGGCCACACCACAGGGCATGTGGATCTTAGTTCCCAGACCAGGGATGGAACCTGTGGCTCCTGCAGTGGAAACATGGAGTCTTAACCACTGGACCACCAGGGAAGTCCCCATACAGTCAACTTTTGTATCCAATTATTTCAAAATATTCTCAGGTGTCTTATAAGTAAAAAAAAAAAAAAAAAAAAAAAATTAAAAAGTATACTCAGCAAAGCTAGAAAAGTATTTTGAAGGAAGTGTAGAGGAGACAAGCTACACAATTTTGAAATAATGTGTTTCCAAAAGAACTTCTATTACCAGTAGTAAGCACTAGGGAGAAGAGAGCTCTAGACCTCTCCTTAGCAAGCATAAGTTTCTTTTATGCTTTATCAACTCTTCTAGAAGAGCAGAGTCTGATTGGTAACTTAAATTTCCACTGAATTGTATTTTAAAAGGTAACATAATACTATTGAAAATAAAAGAGATGCTGAAGGTTCCAAGCACAGTAGAGTTAAACATTCTTTTCTACAGAACTGATGGACCACTAGAGCATGTTTGTGAAGTTATATTTATTAATAGAATTATATCTGTAATGCAGTTCAGTGGATTTTTCATTAAAGGAATTGTGCAATAGTTTGCTAATGGATGTAGCTGTTGTCTGATGATATTTAAGCTTGAACTTTTAAATACTGGATTTTTTTTTCTAGTAAAATTTTTAAATTATAATATGAATCTCCAACAGCTTGAAATAAAAATTTCCATGGTCTTCAATTGAACTGTATGCCGCTTTCTTTTAGAACGTCCCGTTTTTCATTAAAATAATTTCTAAACTGCTCTATATGTTCAACCTTCTGTTTAACACTCAGATATGGGTTTTTGGAAAGGCTACAGGTCATCAACTCCATGAAGTGGCGAATTGGTCCTTGTTTTGGAAAATCCTCCAGGTATTTATCCAGAAATATATGTTCATGAAATTCTGAACCATCATCATCAAAACCTGCTTCGTTGTTAGTTGGGAACTCCCACAATTTCCCCTTTTGTCAACTGGATCATCTCTTCAAAACCATTCTGAAAGGGTTGTTCACTGACTGCCGCTAACTGCTTAGAAAATTCTACATCCCAAAGAGGAGGTGCTGCCTCTGTTTCAGGTGCCTCTTCAGTAACTGCCTTAAGCTCAAAAATATTAAGCCTCTTCCCCTTGAATATATTTTTCCTAAAACTTTTTCTCAGATCAGCAGCCTTCTCTTGGCCAACAAAATCATCAGTCTCTTCATCAAACTGAATCTGATGCACTGGTCTTGGGCTAACTCTCGCTGTGGCAGATCTGGCAACTTTCATATCTGATATGATGTTAGTGAAACTAATTTTAGGTCCTTCTCCATCCTTCTGTGCCCTCGAGTCTTCCTCGTGCTGCTGGAGCTGCTTGAGCAGCTTCGACTTGGTCATCTACTTGTCAAAAGGGAGAGAGTCTGCAACCGCGGATGCAGCCACCACCAACTCTGGGCTCCGGGACTCGCTTCTCTTTTGGGGGGCATCTTCTGGAGCTTTCTGAAGTCTGCCAGTTGAAGCTTCCAAACTTTTAAGTTGTCTTCTGTTGGGTGGCTTTGTTGTTTGTACATTTACTGTGCTTAATTCAACTTTCATTCCCTTAAGAATATTTACCAAGTGTTTTTACGTATTCTCCTTTACACAGTGTTGGCTCTCTGTCTCCTTGGAAATCTCACGGGTTGGAACAGACTGCCCATCTTTCTTGCTATAGATCACGCTGTTAGTGCCAAAATATCTTTGGATATTATTTTTTGTCCTGACCGTTCCATGCAGAGACGCGAGCAGCACGATGGCGGCCGCCGACACCTCTGGGCCTCCGGAGCACAAAGGGAGGCGAGGCGAGAACCTTGGAAACATCACGGAGAAACAAACAGAACTGGGCACACAGGGGCGACGACGCGTCCTCTAAATATTGGATATTTTTAAAGCAGTATTGCTCATAGTAATATGGGGATGAATATAAGGAAATGGAATTTTGATTTGATATCTATTGCTTTTGACTGTTCATCATCTATCTCCTCTTCATTGGCAATGAAATGGTGAGTTCCCTTTGGAAAACTACCCTTTGTTTCTCATGCTCTCTTGATTCTACCCTTTTCTAATTAAGAGGAATGTGACTCACTAGGCCAATCAGACGCTTCCTGTTGGGAATTTGAATCTTGAGCAGCATGATGAGAATAACAAAATGTTTGGAGCTCATTTATCCCAATAATAGTGGCCTGAAAAGTCCAATCAGTTCGGCTGCCTTGGTCCCAGAAGATGCCTTGTGTCCTGTCCTCTGTATTGCCGGATTACACTGCTTTCCTTTATTTGTGCCCTACCAAATTCTTCCAGTAACTTTGCCCTCCTTTTCTAAGTTAATCAGAATTGTTTTTTGCACACAAGTACCTAACCAACTGGTGATTTTTATACAGAAAGCACATGGAATAATAGGTAAATCTTTTTTTTTCTAATTTCAATTTTTAATTGTTGTTTTTATAGAAATACATTTTATATTGGAGTATAGTTGCTTTACAATATTGTGTTAGTTCATAGTGTACAGCAAAGTGAATCAGCTATACGTATACATATATCCCCTCTTTTTTTCATTTCTTTCTCATTTAGGTCACCACAGAGCATTGAGTAGAGTTCCCTGTGCTACACAGTAGGTTCTAATTAGTTATCTATTTTATACGTAGTATCAATAGTGTATATATGTCAATCCCAATCTCTCCCAATCCATCCCATCCCAACACTTTCCCCCTTGGTATACATACATTTGTTCTCTACGTCTGTGTCTCTATTTCTGCTTTGTAAATAAGATCATCTATACCAATTTTTTCAGATTCCACATATATACCTTAATATATGATATTTGTTTTTCTCTTTCTGACTTACCTCGCTCTGTATGACAGTCTCTAGGTCCATCCATGTCTCTACAAATGACCCAATTTCATTCCTTTTTATGGCTGAGTAATATCCCATTGTGTATATGTACCACATCTTCTTTATCCATTCCTCTGTTGATGGACATTTAGGTTGCTTCCATGTCCTGGCTATCATAAATAGTGCTGCAATGAACACTGGAGTGCATGTATCTTTTCGAATTATGGTTTTCTCTGGGTATATGCCCAGTAGTGGGATTGCTGGGTTATATGGTAGTTTTAATTTTAGTTTTTTAAGGAATCTCCATACTGTTCTCCATAGTATCAATTTACATACCCACCAACAATGCATGAGGGTTTCCTTTTCTCCACACCCTCTGCAGCATTTACTGTTTGTAGATTTTTTGATGATGGCCATTCTGACCGGTATGAGGTGATACCTCATTGTAGTTTTGTTTTGCATTTCTCTGATACTTAGTGATGTTGAGCATCTTTCATCTGTAATGAAATTTCTGCTTGTGCTAAATTTATCGACTGCAGTGGTTCCAAAAACTGGCTTCAAATGAAAGTCAATGACCTTTAAAACCATGTTAATTGCCAATTAATTCAGACTCTTGGTCATGAGGACCAAGCAAAAATGTGTTTTGTTTGTTTGTTTTATTGTTGTTGTTGTCAGTGCTTTTCATTTTAGCTTATTTTTTTAAATGTGGTTTTATTCTCTTATTTCAAAGAAAACATCTTTTATTGTGAGTTCTAAAAAAAATTCCACATTCTCCTCCCTTTTCCTAAGGTCATATAGTCTTAAAGTATGGTTTACCTCAATTTTTATAATATCTTTTATCTTGGGTCAGTAGTAGTTTTATTTTTATAGAAAGATTTGTAAACAGTATAAAATACCAAATAATTTATCAAGATTTATATTGAAAAATGTAGTCCCCTGACTCTTTCTTTTCCTATTCCTATTTTCCTTTCTCTGTCTTTGAACTAAGCTTTTCCTTCTGGTATTTATTTCATATTATTAAGTAAATAGTCATTTTTTCCTAATTTTTCAATTTTACATAATAAGTATTGTAATTTATATTAGTCAGTGTTTTTCAGAGAACCAGTACCAATGGGATATATATTATTATTTATACTATTATTGTATAAGTATTATATATTATCTTACTATATATGTTCCTATTGTAGGATATATATCAATTTATTTATTTATTATATATTTATCATTTATTTGTTTACATATTATAAGGAATTGGATCATGTGATTATGGAAGCTGAGACATCCCAAGATCTGCAGTTGGCAAGTTGGAGACCCAGAAGAGCTGATGGTATAGGTTCTAGTCTGAGTTTGAAGACAGAAGACCAATACATTATCTTGGAATCAGTCAGCCAGAGAAAGCAAATTCTTTCTTACTCAGCCCTTTTATTCTAGTCAGGCCTTCAACGGTTTGGATGAGGCCCACCTACATTGAGGAGGGCAATTTGTTTTACTTAGTCTACTAATTTGAATGTTAATCACATCTAATTATGCTAAGAAGAGAGCAAATATTGTGTGATCTCTCATCTACCTATCTATCTATCTATCTCTCTCTCTATCTTTGGAGCTGGAGCCCCATCCCTTATTCAATGCTGTCACTACTATTGGATTCATGTCACTCTAATTCAGTTATATTACCCTAACGTTGCCCCTGTCTCCTTCACAGAGACAAGGTTCTGTAAGCAATTGTTTAGCTTTCTTTTGGTTATGATTAATGATTCTTGGCTTTGGAGTATATTTACCCAGTAAGCAAGACAAAGCCAGATAAAGAAGAATCTCAGTCTCAAAATCAGTGTCATGGAAAATATTAGTGGTTAATAAAATTCCATCTGACAACAACTTAGATATGCAATATGTTAAATTGGAAATAACAACGAAAATAAATAAAAAGAATATCTTTTCTCATGTTCTCAGTGAAAGAAGTCCAATAAAAATTCAGCAAACTTCCTTAACACCAGCACACGTTTCCCGATTATTTTGTTTTTTGATGTGTTCTCTCATAAAAAATAGCTATGCCCTTTGGAACATGATTGATTCCATGTTTTGGGGCAGGAAAAATTTAATTTGGACTTTGAATATACTATTATTGCCAGAAGGAAGGGTTCTTTCAAGGATGCCTGGTGAGAGATGGCTAATATTAAAAAGACAAAAGGAACCATATTAAAGGGGCTTATAATGGCTGACTGTGACAATTTTAAATTAATGATGACAGGAAAGAACTCTCAGAATTAATGGAAACAAATTCAGTTCTTGAAAGGCCATGATTTCATAGTAACATATGAAACTGAGAGGACTTCCCTGGTGGCACAGTGGTTGAGAATCCGTCTATACCAATGCAGGGGACATGAGTTTGAGCCCTGCTCAGAGAAGATCCCACATGCCATGGAGAAACTAAGCCCATGAGCCACAACTACTGAGCCTGCACTCTAAAGCCTGCGAGCCACAACTACTGAGCCCGCACTCCTAAGAGCCCGTGCTCCGCAACAAGAGAAGCCATCACAATGAGAACCCTGCGCACTGAACCAAAGAGTAGCTACTGCTCGCCACAACTAAAAAAAAGAAAGCCCACTCACAGCAATGAAGACCCAATGCAGCCATAAATAAATAAGTTAATTAATTAATTAATTAATTTAAAAAAGAAAGTGAGAAATTAACGTAAAGTGTATTAATTGCAGTACAAAAGTAGGAGAGTATTATTGTATACGCATTAACTGTTTTTTCTATTAAGTATATGTTTTTTATAAACTGCAAAAATGTGCATGTCCTTATTTCTCTCAGAGTAATAGAGAATAATAAATTCTGAGGTGGGGGGAAGGAGTGTTACTTATGCAAATAATTCTAGAGAGGTTAGTGGCTGTACCATGAATAAGAAAAATAAAGTAGTCCCAATGCTGTGTAAAATAGACAGGTAGATGAGGGTTCTGCAATGTGTTTCAGTTTGGTGTACTGGCTAAATTGTTCCATAGGGGAGAATTTAACATGTAGATGTGATCCTTCATCTAGCATGAAAGACATCTTTTGAAGGACCTACTAAATGGAATTACATACAGATAAAATATCCTTATGTTTGCTTGTTTGTTTCTGTTTTTTCCCAATATTTTTATCCTAGTAAAATACACATAACATAAAATTTACCACTGTAACCATTTTTAAGTGTACAGTTCAGTAGCATTAAAATACATTCATGATGATGTCCTACCATCACCACCATCCATCTACACAACTTTTTGTCTTCTATAACTAAAACTCTACACAGTAAACAAGAACTCCCCACTTGCTCATTTTACCCCAGCCTCTGGCAACCATCATTACATTTCATCTCTATGATTTTGACTACTCTAAATACCTTATATAAGTAGAGTCATACTGTATGTCTTTTATATGACTGACATATCATTTAGCATAATGACCTCAAGGTTCATCCATGTCATAGCGTATGTCAGATTTTCTTACTTTTTAAGTCTGGATAATATTCCATTATATGTATATACCACACTTTCCTTATCCATTCATCCATCAATGGATACTTGGGTTGTTTCCACTTTTTAGCTATTGTGAATAATGCTGCTATGAACATGGGTGTATAGACATCCATATAATTTTAATAATATCTAAGAACAGACAAAACATTAGATTATATAGTACTTACCAAAAATAAGAGTGTGCATAATTTGTCTCAAAAACTAGATTAAAAAAAGTGTTACAGGCATACCTCAGAGGCATTGTGAGTTTGATTCCAAGCCACCACAATAAAGCAAATATCACGATAAAGCAAGTCATACAAATTTTTTGTCTTCCCAGTGGGTATAAAACCTGTGTTTTGTGTTTACATTATTCTGTAGTCTACTAAGTGTGCAGTAGTAGCATTATGTCTAAAAAAATAAGGTACATATTTCAATTAAAAATTCTTTATTGCTAAAAAATGAAAACCATCATCTGAGCCTTCAGCAGGTCGTAATCTTTTTGCTGGTGGAGAGTCTTGCCTTCATGTAGATGACTGCTGGCTGAAAAGAATGGTGGTTGCTGAAGGCTGGGGAAGCTGTGGGAACTTCTTAAGACAAGAATGAAGTTCGCCCCATTAATTGCCTCTTCCTTTCACAAACGATTTCTCTGTAGCAGGCAATGCTGTTTGATGGCATTTTTCTCACAGTAGAACTTCTTTCAAAATTGAAGTCCGTCCTCTCAAACCTGGATGCTACTATGTCAACTAAGTTTATATAATATTCTAAATTTTTTGTTGTCATTTTCATAGTATTTTCATAGTATTTTGTTACATGTTACAATTGTCATGTTACAATTTTCATAGTATTTTTACCAGGAGTAGATTCCATCTCAAGAAATCACTTTCTTTGCTCATCCATAAGAAGCAAATCCACATCCATTAAAGTTTTATTATGGGGTTGCAGCAATTCAGTCACATTTTCAGGCTCCACTTCTTTTTTTTTTTTTTTTAACATCTTTATTGGAGTATAATTGCTTTACAGTGGTGTGTTAGTTTCTGCTTTATAACAAAGTGAATCAGCTATACGTATACATATATCCCCATATCTCCTCCCTTTGTGTCTCCCTCCCATCCTCCCTATCCCACCCCTCTAGGTGGACACAAAGCACCGAGCTGATCTTCCTGTGCTATGTGGCTGCTTCCCACTAGCTACCTATTTTACATTTGCTAGTATATATAAGTCCATGCCACTCTCTCACTTCGTCCCAGCTTACCCTTCCCCCTCCACTTCTAATTCTAGTTTCTTGCTATCTCCACCACTTTTTACTCCACTGAAGTTTTGAAGCCTTCAAAGTCATTCACCAGAGTTTGAATCAACTTCTTCCAAACTCCTGTTAATATTGATATTTTGACCTCTTTCCATGAATCACAAATATTTTTAGTGGCATCTAGAATGGTGAATCCTTACCAGAAGGTTTTCAATTGGCTTTGCACAGATCCATCACAGGAATCACTATCTTTGGAAGCTATCGCCTTAGGAAATGTATTTCTTAAATAATGAGATTTGAAAGTCAAAATTACTCCTTGATCTATGGGCTACTGAATGGATATTGTCTTAGCAGACATGGAAACAACATTAATCTCATTGTACATCTCCAACAGGGTTTTTGGATGACCAGGTATGTTACATTGTGAATAAGCAGTAATATTTTGAAAGAAATCTTTTTTTTTTCTTCTGAATAGTAGGTCTCAACAATGGGCTTAAAATATTCAGTAAACCATGTTGTAAACAGATGAGCTGTCATCCAAGCTTTGTTGATTCATTTATAGAACACTGGCAAGTAATACTGCTGTTTGGATTTTAAACAATCTTTACATCTTTACGTTGTCTCCTGACTTCTGTATTTCAATGTATGTGCTCAGTTATCCACTGAAAACTGAAGCTCTCCTATTTTAGTCAAAACCATACAAAAACTTCAGAAATTATCAAGTCACTAACAACAAAATATCAGAAAGAGAAATTAAGGAAAAAATCCCACTTACCATCACATGAAAGAAACTGAAGATGACACAAATAGATGGAAAGATATATTGTGTTCTTGAATTGGAAAAATCAGTATTGTCAAAACATACTACTCAAGGCAATCTGCAGATTCAGTGCAATCCGTATCAAATTACCAATGGTATTTTCCACAGAACTAGAACAAAAAATTTTTAAAATTTTGTATGGAAACACAAAAGATGCTTAAAAACGAAAATAATCTTAAGAAAGCAGAATGGAGCTAGAGGAATCAGGGTCCCTGACTTCAGACTATATTACAAAGCTACAGTAATCAAAACGGTATGGTACTGATACAAAAACAGACATTGAAGTATGTACATTGTTTTTTAGACATAATGCTATTGCATGCAATAGATTATAGTATAGTGTAAACATAACTTTTACATGCTCTGGCAAACCAAAAATAATTGTGATTTGCTTTATTGCAATATTCACTTTATTGCTATGGTCTGGAACCAAACCCACAATATCTCCTAGGTATGCTTGTATGTCAATGAAGAAATTGGGTTAGGACCAGCAAGGAAGTGATTTACTGAGACTTGGCAGAGGTGGAAGTCATACCCGCATTTTACTGATCCCACATCAAGAGCTTCTGATACCACTTGGTAATTTTGTCTTTTTGTTTGCTTAGCCTGTGGTACATGCTTGAGTTTTCCAACTATCTGTTGCCCAAATTTGTGTCCTCCTGTCTGTCTTACTGTCACACATGCATTGATGACAGACATCTCAATAGCTTCAATGAAAGGGACCCATTTATTGAAATAGCACAATTAGGAAAAATTTATTTTGCTGTGGAGATTTTAGGGTTCCCTATTATTCTCTCAGTTCTTTCTTGAACTGAGACACCCAGATTTAACAGTAAAGATAATACTTTTAAACACCCAGGAATCGTGGCTATAGATGTTAAAAATCTAAATGTCTAACATTTTCTTCATGTCACTAGTGCAGGAAGCCTTGTAGGCCATTTAGATTTCATTATTTGATTTTTCAGGAAGTTGAAGAGGGAAATGTCACTTTTAGAAATGGTTACTATTTGCCTCCACACAAAACAGCCAGGATTTTGTTTTTGTTTTTGTTTTTTTTTTAATGTTTCAGTTTTCTCTTTAAGGGAATTCTCTATGATGAATTTCACCTAAGTGAAAATGTTGGCGTTATGGAAGAAGCAGGTCATCCTCAAACCATCAATAGAAGTAAAGATCACTCCTCCATGCCCTGTTCCCACTCTGTTCCAGGTGCTTATTCTGAGAATCCCTTGTTTTATAGTTTAATTTCCAAGCATGTGTCTCTACCTTCACTTGTGCCCCCTGAACCCGCCCTCCATGAAGTGGCCAGAGTAACCTACCTCAAATGTTCAGTAAATATCCCAATTATCTGCTGAAAACTCTGCACAAATATTTTATCATCCATGGAGAAAAAGTTAAATTTCTTAACTCAAAAGATGAGATCCTGTTCCCTGTCTATCTCTAGCTTCACGTTCGTAGCACTGTATGCCTCACACTTAACCTTTTACCAAATACTGAGCTGTTTTTATTTCTCACACATAATACAGAGGGAAATTGTGTCTGCTTCTCAGGATTGTTTTAAAATGATGTATCTAAATGACTTAACATTTGCCTCAAGGAAAGCACTCAATACAATTACCTTTTGAAAATTAATAGTATAGTGTTAATTCCACATATGACTTTCTTCATTCTGTTTCCTCCCTGTGGGACCCCATCAACTCCCCTGTTCCCTTCCTCTTTCTTGATCTTGTTAACTCCGACTTCCTTCCCTCCCCCCTCCCCCGCCCCCAACACATCTCACAGCTCATGTCCTTCAAGAATAGATACCTACCCGCTGTTTGCTGTCCCAGGCTCCTTTTATCATTAAGATATAAAGATATCCTTCTGAAATTTTATATTTCCCACCTGTCTTTCCCACTGCTCTGGATTTGTCTCGAGAACAATAATGAAGACTTACTCATTTTTGCATTCTCAGTATTCAGGATAATAAATGGCACCCGATAGGAACTCAATATTTTTTAACATAAGACACAGCACTATTAAAGAAGTGATACTTGAAACACCCAATGTACACAAGAAAAACTAAAAATTATTGCAAAAATATTAACTTATTTCATACATGTTGATCGTTGCTGAGTTATGGCAGTCACTGTTTTGTTTTGCTTTAACAGCTGTTTATTCTGAAGCAGTGCACAACTAAATATGACATGCAAATGTTGTAGTAGTTCTTACACAAGCATACTTCAAGCTTGAGTCTTCTGACATATTTCTTTCCATTAATTAAATCAGAATATCTGGAAGAAATAAATTCAAAATCCCACAGAAAATTTTTTGCTGCTTGAAACTGGGAAGTAAGTCAAAGAAATACAGACTAAATTAAAAAGAAACCACACACAGGAATAATACATAAAAGAATGTAAAGTGTTTGTTTTTTTTTTAAATTTCAAGTAATTAATCTCTGGTTTAATCTCTGAAATGTATTTGAAACCCATAAATAGGAAACTATTGCATATTTTTGACCCAGTCTCATCTGATTGCCTGACTTGTTACTCTAGTAACTTGGATATTGGTTAATTGCATACCTTATCAATCTGCAAGCTGCACCAGACGCTCTTTAAAATGTAATCATTCTAGATAAATACTGTTGTGGTTTTCATTTCAATTTTTGATCGCATCACAGTAATACAATATTTTCTCATTACATTTCACTATAGATCATGTCCTTACATTTTTTTTTCTAACCTACTTAACAAATGTTTCTTTTTGCAGTATTACATTTTGTTAAAGTGGGAGTGCTGAGTGATTTAGAGTAGGTGTCAGCCTTCCTAATCAGAAGCTATTGTTAGTCATCAAAATTAACTTAAGTCAATGGAATAAAAAAAAATGCAGAATAGCATTCTATTAGATTGACCTTTGAAATGTTTTCATTTGTATAAGTAAATTTAGTAATCAAGGTCTTTAAATACCCACTATTATTTTTTCCTCCTTTAAGGGTAATACAGATGAGTTTTGGCAGCCACATAAGAAAATAGGGTATCTCTTGGAAAATATAGGGTGTCATCTTGTAAATATAGGTAACCATATGAAAAATGTAAATGCTATTGTGTTTAAAGAAATAGCAGGGCTTCCCTGGTGGCGCAGTGGTTGAGAATCTGCCTGCCAATGCAGGGGACACGGGTTCGAGCCCTGGTCTGGGAAGATCCCACATGCCGCGGAGCGACTAGGCCCGTGAGCCACAACTACTGAGCCTGCGTGTCTGGAGCTTGTGCTCCGCAACAAGAGAGGCCGCGATAGTGAGAGACCCATGCACCACGATGAAGAGAGGCCCCCACTTGCCGCAACTAGAGAAAGCCCTCGCACAGAAACGAAGACCCAACACAGCCATAAATAAATAAATAAATAAATATTAAAAAAAAAAAAGAAATAGCAATGTGATGAGTAATATATACATGAGCTTGAAATGCTGTTTCAACTAAATTCCATTTTTTGTCATTATAAAAAACTGAATAATACTCATATTAAGAAAGAAATATATATTTTTAAAAAGTAAAAAATTCACCAAGACTAACTTTCATTCACTTCTTCTTGTGTACATATATATTTTTACATATCAGGTTTTTTCTCTTTATTAATCATAAGCCATTAGTAAATATTACACCACAAATCATAACAATCCATTTCATCCTCAATAGTATCAAAAATAAATTATAAATAGCATACACAAAATTAACAGCTTCAAGAAACATGTGTTTTCTTTTTGAAAAAAACATAAATCAGAAATTACAAAGGATAAAGGTGATAAGTTAAAAGCTGATATATATACACTACTATGTATAAAATAGATAACTAATGAGAACCTGCTGTATAGCACAGGGAACTCCACTTTGCTGTACAATAGAAACTAACACAACATTGTAAAACAACTATACCCCGATAAAAAAATAAAGAAAGAAAAATAAATAAAAGCTGATATAAAAACTTGCAAAGGCAGTGTTAAAATATGTATCTCTAGTCAAAAGATGTAAATATTTTCTCTCTGTTCACTTGGCTTCCATTGTCTCATTCTCGCTTTTCCATGGTATCTTAGTTTTTTCAAGGATATGCCCGTTCCCCACGCAGCTCATTTGCTTTAAGGGAATTTGATCTTAACTTTCAATCTACAAGTGCTTCCTGATTTAATTAGTCCACTCAATACTTCTAATTATTAAGCCACCACAGTTAGGTAGGAGTGACCTAAGCCAGTCCAAATAAAAGTCACATCTTTTGTTTAGAATGCTGGGACAAAGATGCTCTCCCTTTCTGTGTGCAGGATGGAGTCTGATGGGATGCCTAGAACTCCTGAAACCATTTCGCTACCGTGAGATAAGCTGGCAAGAACAAAAAGTTGACCCATAAAGGAGAGAACACCTGAGAGAATTAAGACAGAGATCTGATAAAACCGTAGCTGAAGCCCAGACTTCTTGTTGTTTGAACCAGTAAACTTCCAGTATTTATTTGCTAGGGCTGCTGTAACAAAGGACCACAAACTGGGTGGTTCAAATGACAGAAATTTAATGTCTCACAGTTTGGAGGCTAGAAGTCTGAATCAAATAAGCTCATGATCTGAGAATCCAGGCATTTTGGATTTTGGGGGGATAATATCAACCCACTACATTCTGCCCTCTGGCCAACTAAAATTCACATACTTCCCATGTGCAAAATACATTCACCCTAACATCCCCAAACTTTTAACCCAATCCAGCATCAATTCTAAATCAAAAATCTCATCTAAATATCATTAACTTATAAGGTTCCTAAGCTTACCATCTAAATCATCTGTATCAGGTATGGGTGAGACTCTGGAAATGTGCCATCCTGGGTCAAGATTTCTCTCCATCTATGGACCTGTGAAACTAGAAAACATGCCATCAACTTCCAAAATACAATGGCGAGACAGGCATAGGATAGACATTCCTATCAGGAGGAATTAGAACGAATAAAGAGGCCAGAGGTCCCTAGTAAGCCCAAAACTTGGCAGGAAAAGTCCCAGTAGGAAAATCTCTGAGAATAATTTTCTGTGGCTTGTGTTTTGTTCTCTGGGTCCATAGTGGCAATAGACCTGCCCCCTCTGCCCTCTGCTTCTGCCACTATTTTCTCAGAGTCATTCTTCCTTTTTCTTAAGGTTAGCACATATTCATGGCCTAGTAGCTCCATTAGCCTATTTCCTGCCTGTAGAATCCCAGAGGTCTGACAGCCTTCTTACATTTTAGTCTTTTTGTGTCTTTCATTCCTAGCTGGAAGTGTTTCTGCCGGTATAATATTCTCAACATCCATGCCTGTCTTCTATGCATGACAAGGGCATCCACATCATTAAACAAATAATGCTCCATAGTTCTTTGCTGGATAACCCCTTCTCTACTCTGGTCTTCTGTTGAGATGGTTGATGGGAGTCATGAATCACAGCCTAATCTTCTTAGCAGACGGTTGTTCAGCCATACCCTTGTCTTTCCCTCTAGAACATGCTTTCTCAATAGTAAATTTCCTATTAAAATTAGCACATATTCATGGCCTAGTAGGGTGCATCTACTGTGCAGCCTCAAAAATTGAAAAGTCCATTATTTTCCCTTTTGATAATCACAGACTGTTTCAGAAGCAAATAAGCTCTAAGAGTTAGAAGGAAGGAAATTGCAATCTCAAATTTCCAAATTTCAATTGACTGAGATATAAAGGCAAGAGGAAATAGAAGCTAATTATGAGTTTAATTGCTGTGAGAAAATATCACAGTATGGAATATGGTTATCAAATATCTACCTTGTCCCTCAAATTTATTTCTGGGGGTGAAGCAAACTAATTTTTCTGATGCAGTGGCTGTATTTACTTAGCAGAGCAAAATGAGTAAGATATGTATGCAATTACAAACACTTAAAGCAATGACAGGGTTATTGATTAATTACTTAACCAATAAGAGTAATTGAGACAGTGCACCATTGTAATTTTTATTCTACTCTTTTCATTTATAATTTTACCTTGAGCATTTTCCAATATCATTTGCCTTGTCAAAATATTTTTAATTGCTGCATACTATTTCTTTAAACATCTTTAACCATTATTTACTTAACCAGCTTAGTTTATGAATGTTTCCAATTTTTGCAAATCCAAAAAGAGCCAAATCTTTTTCTGAGCTTTGAAATACTTCCAAAAGTTTTATTTCAAGAAATGTAAGGTTATTAGTATTTTAAAATTCTTGATACATAATCCCAAATTGCTTAAAAAATGATACCAGATTATACTATACTAAATATAAAATTATATAGTAACAATATTAACCATAATTATTTGACTTTTTTTAGCTTTTGATTTGCATTCTCACAACTTAATAGTGTTCTTTATATAATTTTTAAAATTTTTAAATTAACATCACTTAAAGATTGTATGCTACATTGGTTTGTGAGGGCTTCCGTAACAAAATACCCCAGATCCTTTGCTTAAACTACAGAAATTTTCTTAAGTTTTGGAGACTAGAAGTCCAAGATCAAAATGTCAGCAGATTTAGTTTCCATATTTAAACCATAATTTTTTAATATAAAATCTCGTCGCCCTTGATTGTTATATAACATTTGAAAAATATGGTAAATTATAAAGAAAACCACTCATATAATCCAAAACTCTACTGCCCAGAAATGTGTCATGAAAATGTTGTTCCTTTCCTTTCAGAAATTTTATGTGCTTGTATCTAACTGAACTTAATTAGGGCCATACTAAATGTAGTGTTTTTTTGTTTAAATCCTGCTTTTTATGTTTAACATTACATTGGGTACAATTTTCATGAAAGAAAATATACTTTAAAAACATACCTTATAAATATTCTATATTTTACTTATATTTCATAATTTACTTATATTTCAAAATTTATTTTATCTTTTCTCCTTTTTATTAAAGATAGGAAATTTTAGTTTTTTCACACTTTCGAGTAACACTGTACTGAACAAATTCCTATACAAAATTCTTATGTATCGATGATAATTTCTAGGTTATACATTCCCAGATGTGGAACAGCTGCCTAGAATTTGAATCTCGCTACCAAGTTTAAAAAAATCTAATAACGATCCTTGTCATATAATTCCAAAATCTGATTCATCTCAGTGTTGGCATTAGTTCATTGACTTTTCTTATTCAAGTTGCAATTTTCACTGCTTTTGGGTATGGAGACTGATTTTTTTAAAAGTGTCCCGGGCATTTTCCCTATTATGTTGGAAAATGGTGAGTCCTATTTAAACCTTTTATTTTAGCAGACAGTCACCTGAAAAGGTAGAAGCAGCTTATCCAGGCTAGGTCGGTGGGTGCTTCTAGATGGGGGGAAGGGAGTATCCATCCTGCAGGGACAAAGTGCCAGGCCTTTTGACAAGGTCTTACCTGCAGTGCTGCCCAGGTATGTGGAGTCTCTATGCAGGTCTGGTAGGGCCAGAAAGTACTTCCTGGACGGACGCTTGTTAGAGCAAGATTCCTTTCACCCGTGCTGCCAGGCCACTCAGAGTCTCAGGGCCTACAGGAAAGGAGAGAGCTTCCCTCGGTTTGCAATTGACCCTCCTCATTGGGGCCGTCAGCAGGATTCCTTTGGATCAAGAGGAGGAATGATCCTCCCTGGGCCACCTTCCATTGCTAGGTTGGTAGTCAGAAAACTGTGGGCCATGGTTACTTTTTCTGTTCGGTGGCAATTGTAAGTCATTCTGTTGCCTATGTTGTTATCCCAATCCTGGGTCACTATCCAGTCTGCTTTTCACTTTCCATCTTTAAGCGTTCTTGGTTGCCTCCTCGTGAATTTTTTCTAGGGTTTATAGCTGTATTTAGTGAGAAAGAACAGGAGAAATGAGTCTACATCACCTTGTAACAGACCAGAAGTCTCTCCATGATATCTTTTAACTAACTATTCCTGAGTTTATGTGTATGCTATATTTTTTCTTGTGTCCCTCTTGAATAGCACATTATCACACACATACACATTATCACACACATACACAGTATATGTCATATCAGCAGTGGCTTCATTACAGATGCAGTCAACTTCACAGGCATAAAATCTCGTTTCTTTGAAATCATCTTTAGAAAAAAAAAGGGTGAAATTACCTTTAAGAAATATAGACATAAACAAAGGTTTTTTGCTCCAGGACACAGCATAGTACTCTGAAGATTTAAGTAATCTGACTTAGCAGTACTTTGACACTCTTCTTCAGAGAGGACATTTTCTATCAAAAGGCAAGGTTTTATTGCCTCTAAATGGAATAAAATCCTTTCTGCTTTTTTCAGTTCATCTTGCCTCCTGTGGCTATTGCAGCTGTCTCAGGTTTCAAATTTGACATATGTCTGTAGCATGAGTAAAAGAATACAGTGTTCTGAACTTGGCTCTTCCATGCTCCTTCTCTGGTTTTCTGCTGAAGCCTCCAGCAAACTCCACTCCTTTGAACTTTCCTTGACCAGAGTCAGTGAGTGACCAGCTGTGCATAATATGAAGATTCTGGAAACCGCATTTATGATGCTCTATGCCCAAGGTTGGAGGTGTCCAGCACATTCTATTTAGAAGGAGAATGGTATAATGGAAAGAACATGAATTTTGCAGGTAAAGTAAACCTGGTTTTCTAAGCTCTACTTCTTACTAGCTATGTGACATTTTGCAAGAATCTTGAGGCTGAATTTCCCCTTCTGTAAAATGGGGAATAATCCCCCTATATTTTGGAGGAAGATTGAGATTATGTAAGAAAAAGACATTCTACACAGTACAGATTTAATAAACACAGCTATTAAGGTTATGTGCAAAACCACAAGAAAGATAGACACTCAGAATAGCCTCCCAGAGTTGCCAATATGCCTTTCCAACTCATTTCTGCCTAGATCTGCTGCTCAGCACATTAGAGCATGAACAAGAAGGCTGCCCTTACCCAGTCAATGGTCCATGAACTAGTACTTGTTTATTTATGTCAACCACATTTTTTCTCCTCCTCGGTATGTCATATGAAATTCCCAGAGAGAACTGTAGATGTCTGACATTTTCTGCTCTGTATTTCTAAAACCTACATATGTCTCATTACCCTTCTTCCTACCCAACTTATTCACACAGTCCCCTTTATGTGTAGTTTTTGTGTCTCAGTTGACCTTGAAGTAGGAAGGACATATCTTGCTCTGTATTTGGTCTCTGAACTGAGCCTCACTCTTTTTTTAACCAGTCCTCATTCTCCATGCTATTATTAACTCTAAGAAATTTTCCTTTCCTTTCCCTACTTGGTTGTCTCCTTTTTGATATCCAGCATGATGCGCATTCAATAAGTAATGGTGATCCTGGGGGCAGGCACTGACGACAGCAGGGCCAGTAAATGGCTCCACCAGCAGCTTTGCAGTAGCCATGGGAGTAGCCTTTAAAGACAGGAGAAATATCTCAAAACAAACCTCACTTTCTTTATAAGTTTGCCTCAGGATGGTCTGATCATCATGAGAGTTTGGAGACCAATGACTTTCACATAATTTCAGAGCAAAATAAATATGAACAATTGATGCATTTTTAAAGTGATGACGTGACTAAGATGGGTCTCATTTGTCCACTCTCCATTTCTGGGTTACAGACAGCCAAAAGATACATTTGCATGAATTTTGGAAAGTCGGAGTGAAGTGGCAGACATTACTCTCTGAAGGTTAAGTTCAGTGAGAGATTGCAAAGGTCCTGGGGAGTTCCACCTTGTCCTGGCTCACCCCACTTCATGGCCAGCTCTTCTTCCTGGCTTCTGGCTCTGTTGACCAACAATAATCCCAAGAGCACCACTGGAGGAAGAGGCAACAGTCTTCTACAGGGCTCTCCATAAGCTCTCCTTCATGCCCACACCCTGGCAGGTGGGTACCCCTGGCTTACCAGACTTCCCTGCAAGCTCTGACTTTTCCACCTGCATCAGTGTTTAGGAGGGCTGGTTAAGGACTTTTCTCTAATCCTCCAGATCCCTTTGTGGCCTTAGTTCCCAAACTCCTCTCTCAATTGTGTTATGTCTAGTTCCTATCATAGGTGCTTATTCTATAATAGTCATAATAGTTCAATTTCCCTGATCTAATCCTGACTGACACAGAAATGTTCTATTTTTAATTTTCTATTTATAATTATAGCTATTAGCAGTTATTTGTTTTATTTCTGATTCCAAGGACTATAGATTTAAGTAGTAGTTTATGGACACATATAAAGGACATTTTATTGCTATTAATGAATGGAATGTTCAGCATCAGGTTTTTATCAAGAGTATCCTAAATATTTCGTATTAAAACAGTAAGTTGAGTAGAGGGGTCAAGAGTGTGATTTGGGGATCAGTAGACCTGAATTCCATCTTCCTGGAATGGTTTGAATTCCATGGTTTGAATTCAAATGGTTTGAATTCCATCTTCCTCATTTACTGTTTGGGTGATTTTTTTATAGTCATTTAACATCTCAAAATGTCAGTTTCTTCACATGTAAAACTGAGATAATATTTATTTCGTGGTGTTGCTCAAATTATTTAGTTCATTTAATGAAATCTCTGGCACGTAATAGGTAATATTATTATGAGGTGACTACCATTTATTAACTCTCTGTAGTAAGCATGCTCTGTGCATCACCTTTAATTAACAGCACGCCGTGAGATAGTTCTTATAGTTGTTATTTTCTGGACAGGAAGATTGAGGTTCAGGCCCTCCTCCTTATAGACGGAATATCTGTACTAACTTATAAATATGTGTCATAAAAAAAGCTTTATTTAACCTTATGGAATAATAATCAGAAAACATAGCAATTTTGATTCACCAGACTAACTGAAGAGTAAAGAGATATGAATAAGCCAAAGAGGTGGGTCACCCAAGATTATATTTCCCTCATGTTTCGCCATGAATCACATGCATTTCTCCAGGAAATTTGTTTCCTAAATTAAAACAGTGAACTTCTTTTGCACCTTCTCAGTAAATATGACAGTGCAAAAAAACGGAGTTAGTTCTGAAGGGTAATTGAAAAACAGAAACAAATTGACCTCATATTCAAAACTTTCCACTGATAATTCTCCACACACACAGTTCACTAAAGCCAGCTAAAAATTAATAGACTTTTAAATCTTAGAAGAGCACATCGGCTTCTGTGGAACTATTACAGCAGCAGTGGCTGTTAGGAGTTTTGTAATCAAAAGTTTTGTAATCCTTTCCCTCCAGCTCTGACACCTAATATCTGTGCATCTTTGAACACATTTTTAAGTCACCCTGAGATTCAGTTCTGTCATCTGTAATAGGAGAATAACATACTACTATGGGAATAGTGCAAACATTAAAATGAAATGATATAAAAAGACAGTTTGATGATATACAGACAAAAGACTTGAAAAGACATTTCACCAAAAAAGATAGCTAGATGGCAAATAGACCATGAACATATGCTTAACATCATTATTCATTAAGGAAATCAAAATTAAAATTACAACAAGCCATCACTACACACCTATTATAATGGCCAAAAAACAAAATGAAACAAAACAAACAAACAAATCTAACAATAGCAAGGGCTGGAGAGCATGCAGAACACCTAGAATTCCCATGCCTTGATGATTGGAATGAAATATTATGCAGCCACTTTGGAAAAGAGTTTGTATTAAGTAAAATATACACTTGCCCTATGACCTAGTAATTCCACTCTCAAGTATTTACCCAAGAGAAATTAAAAATTATACTCACAATACATTTTATATCTAGGTTTATAGTAGATTTATTCATAATCACCAAAAGGAGAAAGATCCAAATGTTCTTCAACTGGTAAATGTGTAAACAAACTGTCATAACTCTATACAGGGAATGGTCCCCAGCAGTAAAGGGAGTAGACTACTGATGTGATGGCATGGACGATCTCAGCTGTGTCAGGCTAAGTGACAGAAGATAGACTCAATACAAATCTATGGGGATGACGGAATTGTTCTAGATCTTGATTTTCGTTATAGTTACATTAAAGTATAATGGTGTCAACACTCAAAGAACTGCACACTGGAAAGGGTGGGTTTACTCCATGTAAATTACACCCCAATAAAAAGACAACCTTGCATTTGTTCAGCTTTTTGTAATTTACAGTGCACATTTCATACATCTTCGATTCTCTCTTCAGACAATTTAGGTGGTAGATATGATTCTTGTCTTCATTTCACAGTAAAGAATGAAACACTGAATACAAACAAAACAGGATCAATTCCAGGTTTCCTAACCAGATTTTCTCTCTGGCAGACATTAAGATGCTGAGGTGTGTTTCTCTGAACCTAAGTTGTTTGATATTTTAAAAACACCCTATGGTATTTTTCCTATTTAATAGCTTTGTGACGAAAAATATCCCAAGGTATCACACTTTTGAAGCTATTTTTTCTCATTCTAAGAAAAGAGTGTAAACTTTCCTGGGATAATGGACTATCCATTGAAGTTTCATATTTTGAATCTTTATTCTATTGCTATTCTTTTCCTGAAAAAAAAAATGTTAAATCATACATCAACACACCTCCTGCAAAACTACCCCAAGGGAGCTGCTTGTGGAGAACCTAAGAACAGGTTAGTTTTGTTTCTTCCTGTAAACTTTCTCTCCAGGGATGGTAAATGAGACAAGCTAGCTGGTCAGCTTTGAAGACACTCAAAGCAAACATGTGGCACCATGCAGATTACTTTTCTTTAGTGAGACAGACATTAATCCTGCTTCTTTTCTCCTGTAGAGAAAGGCAGCCACACAAAGACATTTAAACCTGATGCGACAAGCAGAATAAACACTCACCCTGACATAAAAGTACTCCCTGAGGAACAATAGCAGACCTCTTCTCCCCCAGTATTTAACCATCAGATGAACTGAGAGGCCAAACCAGGGCACTAACAGTTTTCTAGCTATTCAGACTGGTGACCACCAACCCCCCAGTGTAATTAGGGAACAATCTTAATCTTCTACCTTGCTAAAGAAATTTAGGCTGATTTTTGGGAACCACATGGGTACCCTCATAGGAACTGAGAAAGAATTTACTTTGGTTCCTTGTAACTTATGAGCCACATTCACTAAAGGGGAAGGATTAGTGGAGAACCATTAAAAGACCCATAGAACATGTGGTTATTTGGCATCAAATTGAGATATGTGGGAAGGGTCAATAAGGGGGAAAAACACTGAATTTAGAGTCACTTCCATGTCTGCTACTTATTTATTATTGGTAACTTTAGCAAGGCCTGGGCCTTTTGTTTGGTGGTTAGTCAGGACTCTTTGATCATGAGACAGAAAGTCAACTGAAATAACTGAGAGAAATGGTGGTTTTGGTATAATAGCACCAGGTGTCTTTTGGAGCCTAAAACAGAACAAAAGCTGGGTTGGCAAAAGAGCTGAAATAAGAGCTGGGGTTCCAACAAAACACTGCTCCCAGGTGAATTTCTTTATCAAATTTGTGTCAGATGCCCCCTTCTAGACCAAAAAAAATGTAATCAGAGAGATGAACAACTAGACCGACAATACTGAAAGGTAGTAACCTCTGGGCAAGTAAACTGTGTGGGGTTGGGAATAATTTCTACTATATCTTCTCTGTCTGCCACTCTGTAGGCAGGGGTAGGGGAAATTTCTAGTCAAGCATTCTAGTGATGCATTCTGGTTATTCTCTAGTCTCCTGTTTCTGCAAGTGTGGTGCCCACATACTTTGCAATGGAGTTGGCAGAGATGCTGCTTTGTACAATGTGGATTCCTGGGCGCTACCAAAGATTCCTCAGGCTGGAATGCAGGAATTGGCATTGTCATAATATTCCCTAGAACATTCTTAGGCACATTAAGAATTGGGACCCAGTGCTCCATGCCTTTCATTTGTAATTGAAAATAATGAGTTTGATGCTTGCTAAAGTTCTTTTAATTCTAGAAATGGACTCTTCTTACCAAGTGTAAGGTCTAGAAACTATAATCTGCTACATGGAACTTTTTGAGTACAGCCCAAATGTGGAATTTGCAGGGATACAATCTGTCAAATTTGTTCACTAATATATCACTGGCACTTAGAGCAGTGACCGTAACATAGTAGGCACTCAATAAATATTAGCTGCCTTTGTTAAACCATTTAATGTTCTTTTGCGTATTATTATTTGGTAGCAAAATAATGCAAAAGTAAATAGTAAAAGAGAAGAACAATTACTTTGTTGTCTAAGAATAGACTCACAGTGATGCTAGATCATAAGCTGGAGTAGTACATTGTTAATCCATATTCTTCTCTTTATATACTCTTTATATTCTCTTCTTAACCTTCATCACTTATAGTGAGCCAAACCACCAGCTTCCACCCCAAATTCATGTTCTTTTCAATGCAAGACATTATTTCCTCATGGGCTTTTTTTCTTTCTCGTTTGTAAGTATCAGCAATTTGAATAAATTTGCTCAGTAAAGTACAATCCATCTGAGTTTACCTTTTCTAGTCAAGTGAAGTATAATAGCAAATCTCTGTAGGTATGAGACAGAACTTTGGAAAGACAGCTACTACCTTGATGACATATGTGGAGTACTGATGATCTTGTTTATCTTAACCAATCCCCTCCAATGTTTTCTTTTTTTAATGTTAAATATATGTTTAAATATTTTGCTGTACATGATCAGCAAACCCAGTGAAATGATCAGTAAAACCAGTGAAATCATACAGAAAAGTACAATTAATCCCACCTATCACTTCTTTATCTCCTAAAAAGAAAAGAAAGAAAAGCTTGCAGCCTGACATATAATATGTATTCACACATAGAAGTTTTTGTTGTTGTTTGTTTTTGTTGTTGTGCTTTTAAAGGGAAGGTATTCTCAATCTCAAGATTGCTTTGGCTATTCGGGCTCTTTTGTGTTTCCATACAAATTGTAAAATTTTTGTTCTAGTTCTGTAAAAAATGCCATTGGCAATTTGATAGGGATTGCATTGAATCTGTAGATTGCTTTGGGTAATATAGTCATTTTCACAATGTTGATTCTTCCAATCCAAGAACATGGTATATCTTTCCATCTGTTTGTATCGTCTTTGATTTCTTTCATCAGTGTCTTATAGTTTTCTGAATACAGGTCTTTTGCCTCCTTAGGTAGGTTTATTCCTAGGTATTTTATTCTTTTTGTTGCAATGGTAAATGGGAGTGTTTCCTTGATTTTGCTTTCTGATTTTTCATTGATAGTGTCTAGGAATGCAAGAGATTTCTGTGCATTAATTTTGTATCCTGATACTTTACCTATTCATTGATTAGCTCTAGTAGTTTTCTGGTGGCATCTTTAGGATTTTCTATGTATAGTATCATGTCATCTATAAACAGTGACTGTTTTACTTCTTCTTTTCTGAGTTGGATTCCTTTTATTACTTTTTCTTCTCTGATTGCCATGACTAACTTCCAAAACTATGTTGGATAATAGCGGTGAGAGAGGGCATTCTTGTCTTGTTCCTGATCTTAGTGGAAATGGTTTCAGTTTTTCACCATTGAGAACGATGTTCGCTGCGGGTTTGTAATATATGGCCTTTATTATGTTGAGGTAGGTTCCCTCTATGCCCACTTTCTGGAAAGTTTTTATCATAAATCGGTGTTGAATTTTGTCAGAAGCTTTTTCTGCATCTATTGAGATGATCATATGGTTTTTATCCTTCCATTTGTTAATATGGTGTATCACATTGTCATAGAGAGTGAAGTAAGTCAGAAAGAGAACAACAAATACCGTATGCTAATGCATATATATGGAATCTAAAGAAATGGTACTGATGAACCTAGTGGCAGGGTAGGAATAAAGACACAGATATAGAGAATGGACTTGAGGCCACAGGGTGGGAAGGGGAAGATGAGATGAAGTGAGAGAGTAGCACTTACATGTATACACTACCAAATGTAAAATCGATAGCTAGTGGGAAGCAGCTGCATAGCACAGGGAGATCAGCTCGATGCTTTGTGATGACCTAGAGGGGTAGGAAGGGAGGGTGAGAGGGAGGTTAAGAGGGAGGGGATATGGGAATATATGTATACTTATAGCTGATTCACTTTGTTGTACAACAGAAACTAACACAACATTGTAAAACAATCATACTCCAAAAAAGATATTAAAAAAAAATAAAGGGAAGGTATTATACACATTTTGTTGCAACTTACTTTTCTCAATTAATAGCACCTATGGATATCCCTCCAGTTATCAGATTATCTAAATCAGTTTTAGGCTTTAACGCAATGTTTTTTACTCTTTACTATAAATAGATATTCAGATTGGCTTCAATGCTTTGCCAATATAAACCATACTACAGTGAAATTTTTTTCACATATGTATTTAAAGACATGTTTAATTTTCTACAGATTAATTTTTCAAAAGTGTGGGTCAAAAGGCATACAAGTTTTCAACTTAAATGGGCTCTTCCAAATTAGTTTTTTAATAAAAGTTAATATTTTCTCTAGCAATGTGTCCATTTCATAGTACCTTCACCAATATTAGATGTTGCTCTATTATTTTCCCTTAATTTTATAAGACAACATTGTGTCTCACTATAGCTTTACCTTTTATTTTCCTAAACTACTGATGAGGCTGGGTGACTTTTTATACATTCGTGAGTCATTTTGCTGCAATTAAATTTCAAAGAACTTGGAACAATTATTTAAGTTACCCCTTCAGGAACCTCCTTAGAAACATTCCCTTTAACTTGAAAAATGAAAATAGGTTACTTGGTGTCAAGTATATGGATACTAACATTGTGAGAGAGTGGGACACTGGATGGGAATGGGCCTCAGTCTTGATCAGGGAAAAGTGTGAGGAAACCCACGTGGGGGAGCTTGAGCTACTGGCAAAAGCTGGGGACATTTAGCACCAAAGGGAGACTAGAACCAGTGTCCTTCTGGAAGGACTCTGGGTATGTGGAGAAGCAGGGCTGTGCCGTTACGTCTGGATAGAACAGAACTTAATTAAGGAGGAAGAATAGACGTAGAGAAGCTTTGTTTTCTCAACCACATGCCAGGCCAGACTCGAAGAAGAAACAAATCTGCCAGCAGATCACAAATGAAACGTGCTAAGTCGTGACCAACAGTCAAGTTTTCACATGTAAATCAAATGTAGAGACACTACCAATGAGTCCTGTAGTTTTGTGTAAATTCTGGCCCTACTTAGAAGGCTATGTTTTCTTCTGAGAAAAACAGAATAATCAGCTAAAGCTTCTGAGTGGCAACCAGATGACCAGGGGTATGGGTGACCACAAAGCCCTGGTGATTTACTGAGGGAACACCTTCTTTACCCCCTTGCCATCACCATCCTGTGGAATGTCAGGCCCTTGCATGTTTACAACAAAGGAAGTGTAGACCTAACTGGATGAAATGACCTCTGGAAGCCTCTCCCATTCCTTGAAGCCATTTCTCACTCGAGACCCTAGACACCCACCTATTCCTTGGTAAGCCTGATGCATTTGGAATTCTCAAATCTGTTGATATGGTCATTGCCGTGCACCTCAACTTGAGGGGTAATCTCTTTCTAAGCCTCTGAGCAAGCAGTCACCTTTTACTCTCCAGGGCCCCTCTCCACAGAGCTATCATTCTTCTGGCAGCCTGGGGACAGCAGGCTTACAAATTCACTTCCCTCTGCCTGGAGATAGGTCAGCTTGAACATGCCCGGGGTCTTTCTGAACGACCTGATTCAAGGCAGGCTAACCTTTCAACAGAGAGAGTCACAGAGAATTGCTGGTTGTCTGTGGGAAAATCACACAAAAAGAATGATTCTGCTGCCCTTTGGAGAAATTAAAGTCTGCCTGAGATACCCATTGTTTTTTCTATTCCAAAGAAGATGCATTGACAGAGTGGGCACCGATCAACGGAGCTAATTCGACTATCTTAATTCAAGGAGGGTAAGCAAAGCAAAAAGGACTATTGGAATACAATGTCACTTCTGATTTTTCCCCCTTCGAAATGGATGGTCAGTCCTCCGGATGAGTCACTTTTTCAGTGACTCATTTTAATGGAATAGACCAATGCCTCTAATTCAGAAAATCTGTCTCTTCTTTAAAAACAATTGTGACATAATCCCATTTACAATATAAGTAAGTGGCTGCCAGTTCCCAAAGTGTTTATCCCTGAGTATAATATGATACAGCAAAATGGCACAAGATGCAGGTCAAGAGAGTTGCCAGAAATCAAGAGGGAGGGTCATTTTTTTTTTTTAATTTTATTTATTTATTTATTTATTTATTTATTTATTTATTTATTTATGGCTGTGTTGGGTCTTCGTTTCTGTGCGAGGGCTTTCTCTAGTTGTGGCAAGTGGGGGCCACTCTTCATCGCGGTGCGCGGGCCTCTCACTATCGCGGCCTCTCTTGTTGCGGGGCACAGGCTCCAGACGCGCAAGCTCAGTAGTTGTGGCTCACGGGCCTAGTTGCTCCGCGGCATGTGGGATCTTCCCAGACCAGGGCTCGAACCCGTGTCCCCTGCATTGGCAGGCAGATTCTCAACCACTGCGTCACCAGGGAAGCCCAAAGGCTCATATTTCTATTAACAGTCTGTACACAATAATTTGGAAATTCTCTGAGATGACTTGCGTTTTTTCTGCCATGCTTCTTACTTCCTCTGAGCCCTCACTAGCAGAATCTTTAACATCCATATTTCTGTTGACAGTCTGTTCAAGGCAATCTAGACATGTTCTATCATGCTTCTCAAAATTCTTCCAGCCTGCCCAATGCCCAATTCCCAAGCCGCGTCTTCATTTTTAGGTATTTATTACAGAAGCACTCGACTTTCAGGTACCAAAATATTCAGAAATTTTCTATTGATGCTGTAACACATTTTCACAACGGTAGTGTTTTAAAATAATACAGTAAGTCAGATATCTAACATAGGTCTCACCAGGATAAAAATCAAGGTGTCAAGAGGCCTGCGTTCCTTCCTGGAGGCTCTAGGGGAGAAGCCATTTCCTTGCCTTTTCAGTTTCTAGATGCCACTGACATTCCCTGGCTCATGGCCCCCTTTCCCCACCATCTTCAAAGCCAGCAACACTGCAATCTCTTTAATCCTTTTGCAGTCCTCATATCCTTGACTCACTATGGCTGGTAAAATTTCTCTACTTTTAAGAATTCATATAATTAAGTTGGTCTCACCTGGATAATTCACAATAATTTCCCCATCCCAGTGTCCTTAATCTTAATCACACCTGTGAAGTCCTTTTTGCCAGAAGGTAACATATTTATAGGTTCTAGGGATTAGGACATGGATAACTTTTTCTTTTTTAGGGGTGTGAGTGGGGAGGGATGCATTATTCTGACGACCACACTATAGAACTCATTGTCCCACAATAAAATTAATCAGATAGGTGGAGAAAAAATTCTGTTCATGATGAGTCAGGTAAAAAAGAAAGCTTGAGGATAAAGCATTTCCTTATTTAGTGGGTTAAAAAATAAGACAAATCTAAAAATATCGCGGTTTAAGGAGTGATTAACTCATTTATAATAAACAGATATGCACAAATTCTCTACTGTGGTGTTTCCTGGCTAGTTAACAATTTCACATACCATAAAAGATTGAATAAAGCTTTAAGGTAAACTTTGAAAGCTATTTCCAAAGGAAAAATAAATTGGAAACTCATCTTCTATCCAGTCTATCCTCCATGTGTAGATGTGCTCCAAGAAAGTGTTAGAATTGAGGTCAATACCAAAAGAGACAGTGTATCTTTATATAAACTCAAGCTAACAAGATTAATAATTTAGGAAATTGGCAGAAGAAAATGAGATTTGTTCAAAAGTTGTAAGGAAAGTATGGACAGTAAAAATCAAATTTATTTCACCAAAGTCTCTGGACACTTGAATGAGTCCTTAGTATTGGAAGAAACAATCTTAATATAAACGAAACGAAGTCATACTCCAAGCAGCTACTGTGATTGGCTTCCCAAAATCCATTTCCAACCATTCATTTCCCTGCTGCTTTTAACTACAGAAGTTTGAAATTGAAAACTGTGTTTCCTAATCTACCTACTATAGCTCTGCATAGCTGGGACATCCAATTTAGGTGTGTAAGAAAATGTTTAGGTCATCTGTAAGATTCAGATGGATAAAACATTGCTTTCTTAACTACAGCTGTACCATTTCCCCCTTCTTCCTGCCTTAGATGGGAAAAGGATGCTTAGAACTGAGGAAGTCATATTGTTACCATAATGTCAGGGTAAGGAGAATTGCAGAGGTTCTGGCCCTGACAGCATGAATCCCACAGAAACTGCCTATCTTTTAAGCCACTGCAAATCAAATCTTCTTTGAGTGTAATCTTAACATGTTGCTAAGTAATAAAATCAGTGAAAGATTTATAGTAATTTTAGTTTTATAAAAATATTTAGGGAAATGAATGAATGCTAAAGATCTGAATTGGGGATGGGGAAGGGCAACTGATTCGTAATACATTGGATCATTGAATATTATTCTTATACTGATGCAGGACCTTGTCAGATACAGAGAGCTGGGCTGAACAAGGGATAAGGGGGCAGGCCTAACTCATGCTATTGGGAGAAGATATAATTACTAAAATCACTGTGAATAGAAAAAATAACAAACAATGTAATCAGAGAGTAGAAGCCATAGTCTTTGGGAATAGTGATCTTAGAGAGAAATAATGATTTTTCTCTGTTTCACCAAGCATGCTTGAATTGTATTCTGTCAATTTTACAGATTTATTTTTACAAAACTTTCATATCTTTTACAACTGTCCTTTCATTGAGGATGTCAGATTCATGGAAAGAATTTTGAAAGCCACCTTATTTTCACGGAAACCTGGCCTGTACTCTGAAAGTGTCAGCAGCCTGCCTGAGTTTAACAGGGTCTTATTCATGTCAAGTAAACTACAAGAGAAATAGCAGAGACATGGACAAATGCCACGTTGAACATTCTTTATTTGGGAAAGGCCTGAACAATAAAACTCTATATTCCACAAAATAAGATGCTTCCCACTTGTGGCATCTGATAAGTCTTAAAATATCTCTGGGATGATCCAGACTTTACACTCAGAGGTCCTCCAACTACTTTGCATGCACCTGAGGGAATAATTGACACTATTCTAGTTTATAGGGAAGGAATAAGTTCTGGTTCTATTGGACCATTAAGTTGTTAAATTGTTGTGAACCACTTCCGCCCCTCCTTAAGGACCATCACCACTAAAACTCCACTGCCTTCATTTGGGTGTTTGATTTGGGCAATTCCACATGCTCCATAAGAAATAATTTAGTATGTCTGTGAGATGGATGACAGGGTTTGGATCTTTTCTCCTGGGAGATTTAACCTGGAAATTCTTTTTAATGCTAATGGCAGTTATTCATGTCAAGGCTGGCATATTGATGGAGGAATGCACTCCTAAATCTGTTTTTACAGTTTGTGCATACTTTGAAGGATTTTACCACCATATGGTCCTCAAAGATTTGTTGTCAGTCAACCCACAGTGGTTACAAAGTAACATGTATATCGTTCTTACAGGTACTCTACACCTCTATCCTGGGAAAGAAGTCTACAGTAAAAATGTTAACTGCTAGAGGAAAGGGAAGAGATGTAACCTATATGATGAAATAGAATCTCACTTATACCACAGCAACCTGGAGAGACATAGATGGTCATTGGATGAACGATGTATACATTTTCCCTCATTATGTGTCTACAAAGGGGTGAAAGAAATAAAGGAAGGGTAATGCCGGAAGCTGTTGCTCTCTGGGATGAAAAATCTGACTAGGAAATGGCATACAGCTTACTAGTTCAAGGACAGGACTGACAAGGTTCGAATTCTGGCCATGCCTCCTTCTACCTGCATCATCTTAGCAAAGTGATTTAGTATCTCTTTGCTTCAGGTTCTTCATATGTAAAGTTGGTAAATAATAATATACCAACTTTGAATTAAAATCAGCTCATCTTTCACATGTTTTAAGAAGACAATTGTTCTTGCCTAACCTACATCGCCATTTTGGTGGGTTGTGGGAGAAGAAACTTAACAATATATGTGACTGGGTTTTGAAAATAAATAAGTGTAAGTGAAGATTACTATCCATGTAGGCCCTCATCTATGCAGTAACATATTTAAAGTCAAAGACACCATAACTGAAAGAGCTCACTCATTTCTTCTGTTAAGCCCAACTGCTGCATATACCAAAAAAAATAAAAACAAAAACAACAGTGTTTGATTTTGAATCATATAAATATTGCCCATTCTGTAAATCATGATTATTTGTTCAGTTTTCCTCCAGAAATCTGGTGTGTTATCGAATATATCCCCACAGAGTCCATCTCAATTTTCTTCTATTAGAGCTACTAAAACTATTCTTATCATTTTTTCCTTCAAAATTTACTTATCAATGTTTCAAACAACAACAATAATAATAAATTACAAAGTGTCTAATAAATTATCATGGAGGAAGGCTTCAAAGTATCTGCAAAATTTGGATTGGACTTTGTAATAGTTGGTGTGGTGGACAGAATGATGTCTCCACAAAAATGTCACATGCTAATCCCCCAAGTCTTTTGAGTACTTTATATAGCAAAGTGGACTTTGAAGATGCAATTAAGATTATAGACCTGAGATGAGATTATCATGGATTTTCCAGATGGGCTCAATGTAATCACACAAGTTCTTAAAATCAGAGACCATTTCCCAGTTTTGGTGAGAGAGACATGACAGTGGAAGGGAAGTCAGGAGAGATTCAAGTGAGAGAGGGATTCAATCCACCATTGCTGGCTTTACATTGGATGGAAGGTCATGAACCAAGGAATGGGAGCAATTTCTAGAAACCAGGAATGTCCCTTAGCTGACAGCCAGCAAGGAATAGGAGACTTCATGCCTACAGCAACAAGGAAGTAAACTCTGTCAATAATGAGAATGAGTAAGGAAATGGATTCTCTCCTAAACCTTCCAGAAGGGAGTACAGTCTTACTGACCCACATTGGACATCTGACCACCAGAACTATAATATAATAAATTAATATTTTTTAGGCCTCTAAATATGTGGTAATTTATTATAACAACAGTAGGAAATACAGTTGACATACAGTATGCCCTATGTGTTTGTTATTTTTATTATTTTGCTAATATATTATTACTAATTAATTTAGTAGAGTCGGTGATTATCTAGGACAATTCTTGGTCCTCAATTTACATATGTAACCCATTCCTGTGGATCGATATCTGAGCTCTGCTTTATATGCTTGTTTTTGGATATTCACAGAAGCAGTGATGGGCTTAAAGGTGTAATTCTTTAAGATAAGCAGAAGGAGATGGGAATTAACCTTTGAACAAGTGAGTATTCTGGGGATGGGGATAACTTCAGTGCCTAGCCAAAGACAACCGTGAGCTAACATAGAGAAGGCCATCAAGACAGTTTCTTTTAGAAAACTCTAGAGGGTTCTCAAAAATTGGATTTCTTGAGAAATCTTGTGCCTTGAAAAAGTTAACCAATTCCAAAGTTGGAGTTAGAGCGCTCAACAAGAACAGTCATTCCCAACTGCTTTTTGGTCCACGACAGCATTTAAATTGGTCCCTGAAATACCACTTCACCAATGTTTGTTGGCTTCATGTTGAGAACTTGGGGATGTGACATGCCCAGGAAACTAGGAAATGGCATGTGTGAGGCACGAATGAGAACTTCTCTGGCCACCCTATCTAAATTGCAACCTTGTCAAAACTCCTGATTCCCTAACTCACTACATTTTTCTCCTAAGCACATCTACGATATAATATAAGTGGAATGAGGAGTCTGACCCCATTTTTTGATGTTTGACTGCTGACAGCTTTAAAACCTCACTGCCTCTCTTTTTCTCTTGTGCCCCACATCTGGGCAATGATAAGAAAGCCTGGGTGATCCCTGTTAGTACCGGCAGGTGATTCAAAGTATGCAAGCCCCTGACCACATATGGAAACTCTCCACCAGCACAGACCCTTAACCACAATAAAAGCCCGAGCCACCTCCTTTCCATGCTCTCTCAAGCCACTACAGACCTGCTTGAGAGTTCTGCTCTGCTCTCCTTAGAGACCCCAATCATGTAATAAATATTTTTACAGCCTCTTTATGAGTATAGTAAACTATACTCTAAGAACTAGAGTGCAAGGCCAAATAAGAGAAACTTGGTATCTATTATATATCTTTATCCACTTAGGAAATATTTATCAAGCATCCTGTGATGAATAAGACAGATAAGTGCCTTGATCTCACAGAGCTGAGAGCTATCTTTCTAATCTACTTCACTTTTTGGAAATGTGAAAGTATTAGATTCTGAACTCTACCAACCTAAGAACCCATGTTTAAATGTTAAAAATTAATACCCTTCTTCAAAAATATTACTTGTTTTTTATTCAATCATCCAATATCTTGTTGATTTGTGAGGCAGAGACAAGTTTACCCCAACTTTCCTTCTTCTTGAGTATGCAGGAAGACTACATTCCCAGCACCTAGATGGAGAGACATATGACTGAATTCAGGCCAATAATAGGTGGAAGAAGTAAATTGTAAGCTACTTCCACTTCCAGCCTCAGAAATTATCCATGAAATACTCTTCCCTTTCCATCATGATTCTGGAAGCCATGAGTTTCAGATGATTTCATGATAAAGTACAAACTGTCTGGACCAGCAGATCACCCTTTGGAGAAGAACCATTGAGTGTAGTTCCCTCATGAATGACTGTCACATGAACAAGAAATAAAAATTGGTTGTGTTAAGGCTTTGAGATGTTGGGGTTGATTGTTATTGCAGCAGAGCCTGGACTAACCTGACATATGAGGTAAATGAGATATTTATTTTCCTGAGTATTCCGATGCCTAATACAATTGTTGGTCATATTATCTCCAATGATAATATCTCTTGATGTCAGCAAACATACTGACCACTTACCATTTTTAAGAATATCATTAAGAACAACTAGTGCAGATATAAATGGAATTGTTCGATCTTTGCTCATTTTTAGACTGTGATATTAACACATCCATTCACTATCGACTATATTAGCTGTTCAATTTGAGTGGATCAAATGCTGGATATTTCAAAGAAGAACAAAAATCTGTCACTTGGTATCTCATTGCTGTGACAGAGAGGTAAAAATAAAGACACTGCCTTAAATATGTCTATTGCTCAGTTGGCTCCCTTCTCATTTTTCATTAGCTGCAGGGAATTGCCCTCTAAATGATTAATTAAGACTGGTGTCCTGAGGTACCCAGCACTCCTAAGTGATAATTACTTGAGATTAAAAGCCAAAGACCAACAGGCTTTAAAGTGTTTAATGGGGCAAAGTAACAAGGTTGATGTATGTGCTTCCCTGGGTTTGTCACAGAGATGGTCTAGAAAACAGATGATTCTAGCTTACTAGGAAGAGTATCACTTTCAACACATGCTGCTCAAATATCACGAAGCTCATGGAGCCAGTAAATCAACATTTCTATTACAGAAGCAGCACTTGAACAAAAGTCAGAAGCTCCTGAAGTGGCAGCTGTTAAAAAATGTGTCAGTGGGAATTTTTCCCATTAATTTTTACTTTAAATCCATAACATTTCCATGAGTTCATGGGGTTATCTTCATAGGTACATATTTTGTATTACTATTATACAACTTTGGAATAAGACCTGGCAGCTGTGTTGAGGATCCAATCCCTTCATCTCCTATGACAGGCTGATTGGACCATTTGACTTTTGGAAGACAATTTGTCTCCAATATTAGGAACTGGGATTCAGAGAGCCTACTGAGTTTGTCTTCATCATTTGAGCTGAGATTTAGGCAACTTTTGGTGGGCATCTTCTACCTTGTGTCTGGAAAAGAAAGACCACAGATTTATAGGGAGAGAACATTGAAGAGACATCAGGGGATGAGTGGAAATGATGGACTACACAATCCCAAAGAAAGGGACACTAAAGTGTAGTTATTTTGGTTTTGGTTTCTAATAATAGCTACATCTTTCTGAACCTGAATGTGGTGCAATGTCCATATGGTTTTATAATATGGTATATTTGTTTGTCTAAGTGTTGAAGTAGGCTTTTGTTACCACCACTGCCATTAATAACAACAAAACACTAAGAAATGAGTGGATTTTAACTTAAACACAATATCTAAGATTGCCTCGTATCATCTTTCTGATATTAAAATGACCATTTAGTTTCACTTACCGTCTGCCATAGAGAAAGTAGGTACTGAGTATAAAATGAATGATTGATACTTGATCCTAGACACCAAAGGAACACCTAGTCGGTCATAAATCCCTGGAAAAATCATAATTATTCATGATAGATTCAACTGGGTACTTGTGTGATTTGGATGGATTAATCACCAGAGACTGGAAACTAAGAGATGCATGATAGTTTTTATTTTTTTTCCCCCAGTTCTTACTCTCCTGTTTAGTTCTTACTCTCCTGTTTAGTTCCCCTGCCAAAGGGAAAAGCAGCAATGAATGTTACGATTTGGGAAGATGCTTTCTAATTTCAATGTTCAGCAACCACAGCACTAGCTGCGATATATTTGCAGCAAGGACATTGTTTGGGGAACATAAATTTTACAGGATGTAACAGCACTATATGCTTTTCACAGGTTCCACTCATAACATTTGTGATATTTCAGGGAAAACCGCAAACTTTTATAAAGCTACAAAACAGACCTCTAAGGGGACCCATTTTAGCTCAGTTAATAAAAGTTCTCAGAGTATTTCAAGCTTTAAAAAAAAGGCAAAGCATGGAGACCAAGACATCAGGACAGTCCTTCTTTCAAAATAAATTACCCTGGATCCCAGAAGAGGGGACAGTTGAAAACTAGCATCAATATATGAGGAACCTGTATGGGCTTTGTGGCATATTTTCTCTAAACTTCTTTCTATTTAATTTTATATTGGAGTGATATAGAGAAAAGTGAAAGGATTTTTTCAGACTTATTGTTCCTTAACTTTAGGTTGGAGTGATATATATAAAATAAAAACTGAAAGAAGGAAAGCAAAAGAAAAAGAGACATTGTGGGAACAGGTATTAGAAATTCCACTTAAGCATTTCTGAGAATAATGGTGTTACAATGAAAAGTCATAAGAGGAAAATAAAGTGCTATACATTTTCACTTTTGCTATGTGGGGCATTATAGTTCATAAATGTAATTTTTTAGTTGATTAAGAAGGACATAAACTGGAGATCAGATAAGTAGCTGTGAAAAATATTTGACAAGTTAAACAACATTCTTGTGCTTTAGTACACTTGTCAAATGGAAAACAGGAAATTCAAACTAACACTTTTACCTGAATTTGATCTTAATTATATTCAAAAAAATTTTGCATGCCTTATTTACTGTGGTAGGTGCTTCAAATAGTTTATACAAACTCAAAAAATATTCTAGCCTTAGTAATACCAACTTTAGAGTATTTTTGAAGATTGAGTATTTGGAAGCATGTAATATAGTCATGGTTAGAAACAGAATTCCAAAATATTGGATCTATTTTAAATATGACTCAAGTGAAGAGTTAATTTAAGTTGTACTGTTTCCTTCTAACATAAAATTGAAAGTGAATAGTCAAAATATATCCTTGAAACAGAGAAGTTTATAGGCATGTTCAAGGTTTCATAGAGGGAGAGTGAAAATTCAAACCTAAGGTATGTAACTGTAAGTTCAGTACTCTCTCACTTTACCAATTTGCTCATAATATATGGAATAATGTATGTTAAAATGTTTTCTGAAGTGAAAAATAGTACAAAATGTGTGTATATTCATGCAAGAATGATTCAATAATTCAACCTTTTGACCCATTACTATTCTACATATACTCACGTGACAAGCACTGCGGTAGGATTTGGAACACAAATTCAAAAGACAAAATGCCTTCCATTTTCCAGCATAACACATGAGCAAGTAAACAGAAAAAATAAATCCGGAATAATATGATATGAGCTGGAACGGAGGCATATTCTAAGTTCTATAGGAATAAAGAGGCATAGAACTGCCTAGGTCTTTTGGTGGAAATAAAGGTGGAAGAGGATGTATTGAAAGCTTCCCAAAGATGGCGGTTATTCCCCCCTACTTTATTGAAGTATAACTGACAAATAAAATGGTATGTATTTAATGTATACAATGTGATGATTTGATATATGTATACTTTGTGAAATGATGACCACAATCAACAATTAACACATCCATTCCTTCATATAATTACAGTGTGTGTGTGTAAACGTGTGTGTGTGGTGAGATCTACTCTCCTAACAAATTTCAAGTGTATAATACATAACATTAACTATAGTCACCATGCTGTCCATCAGATCCTCATAATTTATCTATCTTATAACTGAAAGTCTGTACCAATTTGTTACTAGTGGGAGCCAGAACCAAACTCAGGTTTGGCTGCTCTTTGCTCAAAAGTCAATGTTCAAGAGACAATGGCTGATAGAAAATGAAAGACGCTTTATTCAGGAAGCCAGCAACTTGGGGACACGGCAGACAAGCATCCCCCAAACCATCTTGCAGTTGCCGACCAGGCAGCAAGAGCTTTTAAAGGAAAGTTTCAAGGGTGTGCAGATGGGAACTACGTGCAGAACAGCGTAGTTAGCTCCAACAAGTATCTTGAAACTGGTCATGTGGTTTTCTGGTCAGTGTCATCTTGATTGTTTTAAGCACAGTTCATCTTCAACTCCAGGGTCAGTTTATTCCTACTTCCTTGAGGCCAGTTCTTGGAATTATGCAAGCCATAGACTCAAGATGAAGCAGCTTATGTCATGGCTACAGTCTGGTCATCATGCAGTCAGCTTTTTCCCTCTGGTGGTTGTTTTAGTATCTGCAAAACAACTCAAGAATATGTATCGGATATTGTTATCTATGTCCTTCAGGGAGGAACTAAAGATTCTGTGACTCTATTGTTCTAATCATTAACTGCTTGAGCCTGCTCTTTTGTGACTCAGGGGAGGCCTGGGAGACTACAGATCTTCTACAAACAAGAGACAGGGGACACAGAAGGGCTTTTGTACCTGGGAGGGCCCTGCAGGGTCCTGCTGGGTTTCACTTTGACCAACATCTCCCCCTTTTCCCCACCTCCCACCCCCTAGCAACCTGAATTATGCTAAATGGAATAAGCCACACAGAGAAAGACAAACACTGTATGACTATCATGTAAAAGATCATGTACATGGCCAGAGAGTAAGGTCAAGTTCCAGGTGTGGAGAATTCCCTTCTATCTCTTGTTTTCTCTTAGCTAAGCATACCCGGACATACCCAGGTTTATTACTGCTCCCATGATTCTTGACCCACTGGCAAGGAGACTAAGTCACTCATCCCCTAGTACTAGAGGCTAAGTGTTGTTTTGTTCTGTTTCACGTGTTCACTTTCCTCTGGGTGGATAATTCAAACCAGAGATATCAACATAGATCCACACATCTTAGATTAAGGGCAGAAGAAGTCAGATGTAAGAGGCTACCCCAGATCTTGTAGACTAAGCTGCTTTCTATAATCCATTTGTTACAAGAGTTCTACATTTGGTGTAGACACTTACCTATCTATTATTAAAGTTACACTTTGTTTCTTAGATCAGTTAAGGTAGCACTCAACTGCAAATATATTGTAAATACAGCAAACAGTGGATCAAGCAGGATTTCTTGGTTGGTGGTATTATTTTTAAATTTTTATTCTTTTCTTACATAACAAGAAGACTAGTATTAGAGGTAGACAGCCCAAGGCCGATGAAGATGATAAACAATCATACAAACAGTACATGAGATAGCTAATTAGTGATGCAGCAGTCCAAAGAAAGAGTTAACTTTAGCGGTTATAACATGGATTGTATTTTAGAAGTTTCAGCAGTAGTAAACATTTATGCTTTTCAACAGAAAGTTCCTGAATGCTTTACATACAATAAATCTATTAATCTTAACAACAACAACAAAAAAACTCTAAGAAAAAGAGCATTATTATGGTCCTTGTTTATAAGTGAGGAAATATTCCTATGCAGAAGCTTTGAAGCCTGGAGTAGATATTAGTATATCAGACAGATGTGAGACAAGCAGCACAGTGTCAGGTGTAATCTATTGTAGAGTCAGGACACATAAACAATGTATAATCAGAGTCCCAAGAAGAAATCACAGAAAATTTGCAGTCAAGCCAAACTGACAAAGGAGACTCTGAAAGCAGAGTCACTACATAGTAACTGCTAATAAACTAATAAGGGCATTAGGCTCTAGTTTGCTCTGACAAGCTGTCCTTAACTGATATCTAGGAAGAGTCTTGAAGGAGGATTCAATCAGCAGGATTTTCCTCCCACAGTGTAAACTGTGCTGGGTAGGATGTGGGGGAGGTGATGACAATGGCCCATTTCCCCTGGGGTATGGCCTGGAGTGAGGGCTAAAATTAAGGGGAAGTGCCCACACTCCTTGGTGGATATTGCTGGACAATAGTCATCCTGAAATGAAACTGGTTATCCAAATTATTAGGACAATTTAAAAGTAATTTGATTTCTGCCTCAAAGGATACAGTCAACAGAATGAAAAGGCAACCCACAGAATGGGAGAAAATGTTTGCAAATCATATATCTGATAAAGAGTTAATAGCCAGAATATATAAAGAACTCTTACAACCCAACAAAAAATCAAATTGAAAAAAAATGGACAAAGGAATTGACTAGACGTTTCTCCAAAGAAGATACACAAATGGCCAACAAGCACATAAAAAGTGTTCAAAATAAATAAAATCAAATGCAAATCACAATGAGATATTATGTCATACTCATTTGGATGGCTACCAGAAAAATAAATAAATAAATAACATAAAAAGTGTTTGTGAGGATATGGAGAAAATGGAACTCTTGTGCATTATTGGTGGGAATGTAAAATGGTGCAGCCATTGTAGAAAACAGTATGGCTGATCCTGAAAAAATTAAAAATAGAATTACTGTATGATTCAGCAATTCCACTTCCAAGTATTAGTGCGGAGGAAAAACTTTTCCTCTACCCTCTTAGCTTTACGGTCTAGGGACTGGCAATTTAAACTAAAAGAAGACAGATTAACAGGAGAAAAGGCATACAATTTTTATTAATATTTTACATGCATGGACTTTCACAGAAAAGAAGTGAAGCTCAAAGAAGTAGTTAGAATTGGGGGCTTATACACCATTTTAACAAAAGAAAGAGGGTTTGGCCTTTGAGGCAGGATAAATCATGGGCCAGTTATTAGGAAATATGTGGAAAAACTAATGGAAGACATGAGGTTTTTTAGTAAGGTTTATTTAAGCAGACTCATCTTGGTGCTCACTTTGTCTCTGTCCTTTTGCTGGTATTGGAAAGGGGGGCACCTTCATAAGGGAAATTTATGCCTCATTCACAAAGGGAAACTTGTACTACTTTAGGCAAATAAAGGGAGGACAGAGAACTCTTCTGCATCTGCTGGTTTTCAGTTGACTTAATCTCAAAATAATCCTTATGTCAAAGTGGCATATCCTGATCCCCTTCAGCATATACCCCAAATAATTTAAGGTAAGGGTTTCCAACAGATATTTGTATTGATGTTCATAGGAGCATTATTCACAGTCACCAAAAAGTAGAAGTGGCCTAAGTGTCTATTGACAGATAAATGGATAAACAAAATGTGATATATACATTCACTGGAATATTAAGCCTTAAAAAGGAAGGAAACTCTGACAACATGGATGGACCTTGAGGACATTATGCTAAATTGGAATCAGCCAGTCATGAAAAGACAATTAATGTATGATTCCATTTATATGAAGTCCCTAGAGGAGTCAAATTAATAGAGATAAAAAGTGGAATGGTGATTGCCAGGGGCTGGAGAGACGGGGAAATGAAGAGCTATTTTTTTATGGGCGTAGAGTTTTAGTTTTGCAAGATGAAAAATATTCTGAACATTCGTCGCGCAACTATGTGAACGCACTTAACACCACTTGAACTGTATACTTAAAAATGGTTAATATGATTAAAAATATGAACATGGTCTGCAATGTCAAGAAAATTGGACTTCTTTCTGTAGGCAGTGGGCAGCTGGCCACTGAAAGTGTGTAAAGAGAGAAATGACATAAACAGATTTGTAGTTTGGAATTATAGTCTAACTGACATGAAGAAGATGCATGGGGATTGGGAGGGGTAAGGAGACTGAAAATAACTAAGACTCTATCCAACACACATGAATTTTGAAATATTATGCTATGTCAAAGAAGTCAGTCACAAAAAAACACATATTATATGAGTCCATCTATGTGAAATGTCCAGATTAGGCAAATCTAGATTGATAGAAATTGTATTAGTGTTTGCCTAGGGCAAGGCGGATGGAGGGGCTGAGAGGAGACAGAGTATGGGGTTTCTTTTTGGAGTGATGAAAATGCTCTAATATTGATTCTGGTGATGCATTGTATAACTCCGTGAATACAGAAAAAATTATTGAATTAGACACCTCAAATGGGTGAATTTTACCTTAATAAATAAATATATATATTGTATTTAATTTTCTCTCTCTCTTTCTCTCTTTTATATATCTATATCTATATCTATCTATCTATCTATCTATCTATCTATCTATCTATCTATCCATCTATCTATCTATAATTCTTAAAATTCTTTCACAGCATCTAATGTATTTAATATCATAGATTTCTGATCAGAACGGGCTTATTGCAAAGCTCTCATCAGTGGGTCTTCCTGGGCCCCACGAACCTATAATCAAGGCAGTAAGAGGCTGAGTTGCTATTTTCATTTTCATCCTACTGATCGTAAACTGAGATGTCTCACATTTGCAAACTCTCACTAGTGGGCCTTTCTCAGGTAGCACAGGGTTCAACCAACCACAGGATGGTTTGAAGACTGGGTTCTGTAGAAACGTATTATGGGCAGGACACAATAGAAGTGGTAATATTTGCTCCTGGAAAGTCATGTTACTACTGAGAATGAAGGCGAAAACTATGGGATAGAGAGATTACCTGACTCTCCCCGCTTACTTACAACTTCCCACCTTGTGAGGGCATGGAGCTGGGGAACACAGAAGAAAAGAGGAGAGAATGAAGAAGGAAAAAGAAGAGTGTAGAGCATTATTGCGATTGCATTCAATCAAAGTTTATGGAGAAGAATAAACTTTAATAGAAGAAGATATCAGTGCTTCCTCCTACTGCAGGAGCCAAGGAAGATAGACCATTATTGATCCTGTAGAACCAGCCTAAGGAAAACTTCAACATTACCTGGGTGTGATTGTGATTAGAATCCTCCTTTCATATAAGAACTGTATTTCAGGGAAACACCTGAGAGAGATCAAGATTTAAAAGTTGGAAGCTACCTTGATGCTTTAACCTGTCATTTGCATCATGACCTCATAGCTTGTCACATATTCTCCTGTAAAAATGTGCATCTTCTAGGTGCCTGATACTTTATGAAGTTAGTAAAAAGAATAGTTAAACACTGACATTATTAAGTCGATCCAGAAAAAAAAAAGGTGTGGCTGACAGGCCTGTAGAATGTTGCTTTCTAGAAATTAATGAAGAAAAAAATACTGTGGCTCTCTCTAAGGTAATAATTCAGTTGGCAAGAGCAAGCCTGAAGGAGTTTGGCAGTAGAATTTCCTTCTCAACATTCATTACCATCCCTTCAAATCTACATTGAGGTCCCAAGGGAAGAGTGGTGAGAAGAATATGAAGTGTTTAGGGTTTTGTTGGCGTTGGCTTTTGCAAGAAAAAAATATTACTATTACAGAGAGAAAATTTTATCTCTATCACAACAAAACTGTGGTTTAAAAACAGATGCTTCTAGAAAGTCCTCCATTTCTCTCTTCACTCATGTAAATTCCTTGTGAAAAAATCAAGCTCAAGGTGTTATTTCTCAGGGAGCCTACCAGCCCTATCTGATCTTCACCTTCTCCCAACAACTGAATGTTTGCACTGAATTACCCAGCATTTGGTATATATCCTTTTCTAATGATGACTTTTCCATGAGTCTCTTTCTGTTTTTCCACTGTAAGAGAATTTCTCTTTGGTTTTTAAGTCTAGCTCACCAATGTGCAAGTCAGAGAACTAGAATCCTACGAGAGGAAAACGTGTGCATCCATTAATGTGTAGAAAAAGAAAGTATGATGCTATATTGTTCATTATTTCTGTTGCATTTCACCTCCATCTCAATGTCTTTATTAACCAACTGTTGACCTTTTAGCTTAATCACATGTTCTAGGTTCTGGGAATCAACTCTTAAACTCAACCACATATTTGGCTTTTCAGTTTTATTTTTACCCTGACCACTTCCATGAAGTTTTCCTTTGAAGTCTTTATTCTGATTTTTCTTGGCTACTGTCTAACTTATGGGGCCCTGGTCTCTAGGCCAGTGTCAAGATTGGGTTAATTGACTAGTCTTTCTGCCCAAAACACCTTGATCTGTGGCAGGAAGACTTTTATTACATGTATAATCTTCATGTTGCCAGTCATAATTTTGAGCATATAACGGCAATTTAAAATATTTTCATTTAGTTAGGTGATTAAAATTCAATGAAGCAAACCAGGAAACCAAATAAACAGTTTTGTTTACTAGGCTTCAAAAGTAATTTTAATGGATTCTCATTCTCCTGATGAGTTGATTGAATTGATTGGTGGCCCTGGTTGTGTGTAGACACAACCTAAATGAACCCGGGTACTTATTGGATCATTGGTATGGAAAATCCTTTGTTGTCTCTTTATTATACACAAAGAACAAGCAGAGAACAATAGAACAATTGCGTACAATATTGCATCTACTACAGTAATTACATGCTGTCATGACTGATGCTGGTTTTCCAAGCCTCTGAGAGACTAGTTAAAAAGAATAAGCATTTCTTCAAACTTAATATATGGCAAGAAGCAAGGTCTCTCTTCTCTGGAGAGCAGCTATTTCTTCTTTCTGTCACTTTCCAGCAAGCATTTTATATTTCTTTGAAGTAGCAATTGTCATTGTTTGTTTTACACTTACTGACTTGATATAAAACAAGTGCTCAGCCAGGTATCCTAGCAATGCAGTGCCTTTTTTATTTCTCTCTGGTGCTTAGTTATTAGATGCTCTGGAGCCTTTTCTCAAGCTAGGCTCATCTAGGACAACACACTTCACCTTGGTCTAACTTATTGGAAATCAAGATTCATTACCATGGATTATTCACCTCAAAATGTGACACTCTTGGCCCTGAATGATCTCAGGAGGCTGGGGATAAGTCCAAAATGGTGTTAACGTAGACACCTTGAGGAAAGCAAGGCCGCAGATTAGAAAGGGATGATGTCTCCTTTTCCCACGGGGCTCTGTCTCTCATCACCTTGGCAGCAGGCTGCATTCCCAGGCTGAAGGATGTAGGAGTCAGCCAAATTAAATGTGGTCTAGCTTTGTCACTAATAAGTCTTGTGATTTTCAACAGGTGACTTAAGTTCAGGCTTATTCATGATTTAATCCAAGAGAAGGGGGTGTCAGTCATCTGAGGAGACTGACTGGAATGCCTGGCAATCTGTGTATCCTCTGAGGTGTTGACCAAAATCCCGAGACAAAAGCAGTCAATGGCAGAGGACACTATCCACAGGACAAATGAATGTGTGAATCGAAAATGAAAATGTGATGACGGTAGCAACAGTTGGGGAAATGGGCTTGGGAAAGGAGCTTCTAGAAAGGCAGAGATCTCAGACTCCAGACAGAATGGTTCTTTCCTCAGTACCAGAGAAAAGCAGAAGTAGTCCTAGTCTTTGGAAGGGGGTGGAAGTGGGGTTGCTACTACTGGTGTGTGAGAGTCACTTGTGATGTTTTCAGAAATTTTGCTAGCTTGTTTTAAAATCTGCCACTGTTAAAATTAAATTACATAAACTTACAATAAAAAATACATTAGAACACAACACCAAATGCTGATGAGGATGTGGAACACAAAAACTCTTTCACTGCTGGTGAGAATGCAGAATAGTGCAGCCAAATTGGAAGACAATTTGGTGGTTTCTTAGAAAACCAAACATACTCTTACCATAAAATCTAACAGTCACACTCTTTGCTATTTAACCAATGGAGTTGAAAACTTATGGCCACACTCAAATCTGCACATGGATGTTTATAGCAGCTTTATTCATAATTGCCAAAATTTGGAAGCAATTAAGATGTCCTTCAGTAGATAAATAAATAAATAAACTGTGGTGCATCTGGTGTTCAAAAGAAATGAGCTATCAAGCCATGAGAAGCCATGGAGGAATCTTAAATGCATATTACTAAATGAATGAAGCCAATCTGAAAAGGCTACATACTATATGATTCCAACTATATGATGTTCTGGAAAAAACAAAACTATGGAGACAATAAAAAGATCAGTGGTTTCCAGGGGTAAGAGAGGAGAGAGATAAATAAGCAGAGCACAGAGGATTCTTAGGGCAGTGAAAATACTCTATACGACATCATAATGATGAATACATGTCATTATACATTTGTCCAGACCTATAGAATATACAACACCAAGAGTGAACCCAAAGATACTGTGGACTTTGGGTGATTATGATGTGTCAATGTAGGTTAATCCTTTGAAACAATCGTACCACACTGGTGCGGGTGTTGATAATAGTAGAGGCTGTGCCTATGTGTGAGGGCAGGGAGCAGATGGGAAACTTCTGTACTTTCCTTTCAATTTTGTTGTAAGCCTAAAACAGCTCTAAAAAAATGTTAAAAAAATACATTTAAACAAAAGTAACAAATACTCAAACTCCTCAGTCCCTTATTATTTTATTATATTTCAATAATATCTATGTATTGGTATTATTTACACTAGGAATTAGCAAATACTATAAATTAGAGCTTTGGGAGGAGAAAGCTGTATTGACTTTCAGAGAACTTTTCATATATCCTGTGAGGCAGTCAGTGTGATGACCATCATCATCTTATCACTGATGTAGATATTAAACGTTTAAGTGACTTATTTGAATCATATCTTAAATGGCTGCATAGAGATGGAATCCTAAGTCTCCTGATTCCTAGTCCCCAAATATAACTTTTCCTTCTCACACTCCATTTACTTTTCTTTTCATAAGAGGCCAGATAGTAGTTCTTTGGTGATTTCGTGTCACACTTTAAGCTTGCTTAGCAGATCATTGTGTTATGTCTGAGACACACCTAATTCCCTGTTACTCTTTGGGCCATATATTTCACTTTCCTCAAGGGTAATAATACCTCCCCTGTCTACCTTACAGGTTTATTGTGAGAAAGAAGTGACAAATGGACAGGAAAGTACTTTGAAATAAATATAGTGCTGTTAAAATTTTACGGAGTATTTTTTATTAGATGCTCTTAATTTGTATTATCATCTCCCAGTTATAATAATTACATTGTTAGTAAAAAGACACAAATGGTGTTTATTGCTGGGAGTTAAAAAGAGAAGTAATAAAGACGTTAAAAAAAAAGAGAGAGAGAAGTAAATTGGACACATGAAATTTCTGCCACATTCTCTCTTCACTCAACTGATTAGATTCATTTTACAGGTATAGTGAGTTTGTAGCTCAAGTTGAAGGAAATGGTAAATGTAAAGAGAAAAAATGGATGATTTGGAAGTTTTTGCTAAATTTAAATAAGTAACCTAACTGAAGGTTATAACAGTAAGATACAGAAGAAATGAAAAGGAAGTTAAGCTGTGACCAATATGAAGGCAAATGTTTCTTAGCAATATAAATTGTTCTTTGGTGGGACATTGTGTGGAGGAGTCCAGAAGAATTAAGGTGTGTGGTTAAGTTGTCTAGGGCTTGTGAAACTCAAAATTGACTTCCGTTAATCTGGAATTCTGTAAGAGGAAGGAGTCAACTGTATCTAGAAGACAAAATTACACTAGGTGACTGGATTATCAGATAAGGCTATTACAGATACAGGAGAGGAAAAATTTTCCTTGACCCTCTGAGCAATCCTGGCTGGATCTGAAAATCAAAGTGACAAAGACAGATTAACAGGAGAAAAACATACAAATTTATGCTTTACATGACACAGGAGCTTTCAGAATAAAAGACCCAAAGATACAATTAGAACTGAGTATTTTTTGCTAGGTTTGATGAAGAGTGGATAGCTGTGGAGGAATATAATAGCAAAAGACAATGAGGTAAGTGCAGTAAACTGGGGGAAATTTACCAAAGCCTGTTTGCATTCTTCTTAGCATCCCTTTGTTCTCGGAGATAAGGAAGCTCCTTTCCTCTGAGGATAGGGAGGGCACCTCTCAAATAAGTGTTTTATGACCTGTTTCAGGGGAGAAGGGTAGGGAGGAAGTTCAGAGTGACCTCCTGCTTCTGCTGTTTTCTCAGACTCTTTCAGCTTCAATTCAGTATGCCAAGGTGCCATATTTTAGGGTACTCTGTCCTGAGCCCCCTCACAAGCAAAAGTTGAAAAATGTAAATTTAGACAGAAAGAAAAATAAGCCTTAGTTCTGATATCCTTCACAAAATTATGGATTTGGAATTAAGGAGGGAAAAATCTCATTGATTTTTTGCAGCATCAAAGGAGAATTTTTACACTTCCTTACTGAGTTTTAATTTTTCTTGCTTCCCCTACTTTTATGTACATTACATGTGTATTTTTATTAATATCTATAGCTTCATGTAACATTAGATACTAACAAAATTTTGGAACTCATGAATTAATTTTTAACTTCACATATAGGCAGTAGACATAGTTGAAGGTATAATGATCAAAATTTTTCCAAAATAATAGAAGTCAACAAAATATATGTCCAAGAAGCTCAGAGAGTGCATCAGGAGGAACATAAAAACAGACTCAAATATACACACACATATCTATAAATGTCATAGCCAAGGGGCAAAAAACCAAAGATAAAGAGAAAATCTTCATTGTAGCCATGGGTGGGGAAAAAAAAAGAAACATTGCATATAGAACAAAATTAAGAATTGCAGAAAACTTTCTGTCAGAAGAAAATAGAGGGAGTTATTTTTTTTATTCTGAAAGAAGGAAATAAAAACCTATCAACTCGGCATTCTAAACTGAGAAAAAATTATCTTTCAGAAATGAAAATGAAATAATAACTTTCAGGGAAACAAAAGCTGAGAGAATTCAGTCTTAGCAGAACATTCTTCATGTAGAATGAATATGACACTAGATGGAAATTTGCCTATACACAAAGAAATGAAGAGCACCGATATGATAAAAAATAAGGGTTAATACACAAATTTTAATTTTTCTATTGTTATGTGTAATGACTTTAAAGACTTTACAAAGCCAATTTAGTAATAATATACTGAGGATTTTTAATGTATTTAGAAGTAAAATGTATGACAAAAATAGCAAAGATAAAGGAAGAAGTTAAATTATATACTTATATATATATAAAAGCATAGAGCAACCACTAAAAATAATTACAAAGCAAGTAAAATTCATAAGCCAATAGTGGAGATAAAATGAAGTTAATGATAAATTCTCAGTACAGGAGATGGCCAGAAAATAGAGGAAAACTGAAATGGAACAGATGAGACAAATAGAAATAACTATCATGATGATAGATTTGAATCTAAGTATATCAATAATTACAATAGGTATAAATGATCTAAATATTCCAAACAAAATCAGAGATTGTCACATTTGACAAAGAAAGTGAGACCCTATTATATCCTCAAAGATTTTTAAGAATATAAAAGGATTGTGAGACAAAAAAAAAAAAAACCTCTTTGAGACCAGCTAATTTATTCTAATATACATATATTAATTAGGTTGGGAAGGAAATGCAGATTCTGTAATTTTAATATATTGGATTTCTGTAATTTTAATATACTGTCCCTAACAAAGTAAAATGAAAGACTATAATTCCAAGATCTACAGTAAATCTTGGGATTGAGAAGGGGAAAATATTAATGGTGCATGATATTAAGTGCCTGTCATCCAACCATATTAGAAGAGCACATGTTCAGCTTTTGATAATCTAGCCAAAGGGAAGGTAAAGCCACTTCTTTTATACATATAGACTCACGTGTATTTTTGGACAACACACTGATGAACATTTTTCTAACAGAGAATACATAGACACCCAAGTTAGCACATGGGCACTGACATAAAAATAGCTAGAGGAATCCTTTTAATTATGATTATATAGTGATAACTGGACTGGAGAGGACTTCAAATCAAATGTCCTTGCCCAGAGAACATTCAATCAGGCAAACTGTTTCCACTATAGAATTTCTATGTTAAGTTTTGTTTGACCAGAGTGTCCTGTTTTATACAAATGTTCTCCATGAATAAGCAGAATGGGAAAAGGAACAAAACTAAGACCATATATGGAGCACAGAGTAGAATTAAGAGGGTTCAAGCTGGAAAGTAGGAGAAAATACAGTTGGATGGGCAGAGTGAACCAAATTGGAACAGATACCCTTAAAATTCACTTCAAATATCAGGTGATGAAGAAAAGTGAGGAAGAGTGACCATGACAGATAAAACTAGGGGAACTCTTCTAGAGATAAGGATACTATGAGAGGAAAATGTTTGGTTCTTTTTTTTATTAATTAATTCACTGAGTCTAGGGAATGGGCTAGATACTCCTCTAAATTCCAGAAATCCACAATTAACACAACACAGATCTTTTCCTTGAGATTTAGGAATGAGACTACGATGCTTGACTATTCATCAGAATTGATTAAAATGAAATATATCATTGAATCTAAAGTGATTAAACTTTAAGTAAGATTGTCCACCAAAGGGTATTTTCATCAAGAGTATAGCTTGATGTCATTCTTTTTTTTTCTATGAATTCTGTAGTAGATTTAGTTTTGGACATCTGACTCTTTCTTTCCCCAGCAGAGCATGGAAGAAATCTCTTTGGCGTCAAATAAGACTAATAGAAGTGGCATGCAGAATAAGTTTTGCCTCAAGGTCGATTTTATCACAAAGATGAAAAACACTGACCCTACCCAGTTCTCTATTAGTAAGAGCAGTCCTGATATGCCCACTCCCCCCTCCCCCCTACATCCCACCATGAGAGTCAGTATAAAATATCTGGTTAGAAGTTAAATTATATTTTATTGATGTACTGCAAAATGTAAAACATTTCCCCATAAGTATGGTAATAAAAATCTACTTTTCTTAATACAAATGGGAAAAGGCTCTTTCCCAATTGGATTGAGTTATCTGCCAGAAAATTCCAATTAAAAAGTCGTGTTCAATATTTAAGATGAAAAATGGGGACTAGCATTAGGAAACTAATGTCAGGAAATGGAGACCATGTAAAACTTGTTTTGGTTTCCATTGTGGGATAATCAAATCCTCACAAACTAGGGTTTTCCAACTACTGGCTTTCATTCTAATCCTGATTAAACATTTCCCTCAAGCCTTCATGTGAAGCAGGCTAACGAAGCTTTCAAACTATTTTAAAAATTATTTAAACACACACACACACACACGCCCGGGGAAGAGCCTGAAAATAAATCTGGCAGATAGATTGCCAAGACAAGTTATTACCAAGGAAAGCTCTTATATAAATGAAGACTCTCACTTACCCACAAGGAAGAGAAGCTCACTAAATTTATGGAGAAGTTTGAATTCAGTCCTAGTCTATTTTTGTCAATAATCTCATATATTCTTCACTCAATTCATGCTACTCCGAGTTTCCCCGTTCTGGTATGATATGCAGATGATCAATAGCTTCTTAAATGATTCCTTCATAAACATGCTTCACACTGAAAAATGACAGGTTTGTCCCCTCTCTCTAGGGGGACTGTCCCATAACATAGTGAAACACATTCCATCTGGTAAAAAAGAAGAAAGGTGGAGTCAATGGGCTAATCTCTGTAATTGCTTGACATTTCATACTGTGTCTGCCCAATATTTAAAAGGGAGATCTTAAATCCAAAGCAATCAGTTTATTTTTATTGAGGTAAAATTCATATGCCACAAAATTATCTATTTTAACATTGTTAAAGGCATGCTATCAAAGGCAGAGACATTTAGTGCCTTCACAGTGTTGTGTAACGACCACTTCTATCTAGTTCCAAACATTTTCTTCACCACGAAAGGAAACTCCATTGAGCACTTACTCGGAATTTTCCCCTAATCCCAGCCTCTGGCAACTACCAATTTGCATTCTGTCTCTACGGATTTACCTATTCAGAAAATTTTATCTAAAGGGAATCATATGATATGTCATCCGTGTCTGACTTCACTCACTTAGCATAATGTTTTTGAGGTTCATCCATGTTGTAGCATAGGTCAACACTTCATTCATTTTTATGGCTGAATAATATTCATCATTTGTATATACCACTATTTATTTATCCATTCATCCTTTGACGGACCTATGTGCTGTTTCTACCTTGTAGCTCTTGTGAATACTGCTTCTATGAACACGAGTGTACATGTATTCTTTTGAGTACCAGTTTTCAATTCTTTAGGGTATGTACAAAAGAGTATAGTTGCTGGGTCACATAGTAATTATATATATAAGTTTTGAGGAACTGCCAAGCTATTTTCCACAGCGACTAGACCATTTTACATTCCCATAATTAATATACCAGGGTTCTAATCAATTTCTCCGTATCTTTGCCAAACACTTATTATTTTTCTTTTTTTTTATTGTAGCCATCTCCCTGGTTAAGTTCTATCTCATTGTGGTTTTAATTTCCTTCCCTAATGACTAATGATGTTGAGAATTTTTTCGCGTGTTTGTCATTATATTAATAAATAATTTTTAGAGAAATGTTTACTCAAATCCTTTGCCCATTTTTTACTTGAGAGCAATCAATTTTTAATAGCAGGAGTTCAATGGGACATTTAGAGACAAAGCAGAAGAAAGGAAGCAAGGAATAGAATTCCATCTGCCTGGCTTCACCTAAAACCTCCACATGAAGCTATTTTTTTTCCCCTTACATCCCAGGTAGTAGCTTGAAAGAGATGGGGCTTATGTCAAACTTGATACACAGTAATACTTCTAATCCTTTGAGATAATTACCATCAACCCATTTCTCATAAACAAACAAAAACCAAATTTGAACCTCAAAGTTGGTCATGGGAAAGTATGCTGGTGCCTTTGCAGTGTTTCCTTGTTGTGACAATGGTTACACTGCAATCAGTCTGCCCAGATCTTACACTTTCAGGCTCGTGTGATTTGAGGGAAGTCGTCATAGTTTCCCGTCTCTACAGTAGAGATACTTTAAATATGTGCTTTATAAAAATATTGTGAATAGAAGAAAGAGGCCAAATAAAGTGTCCAACATAGTCCATTCACATAAAAGCACTTTATCCATGTTATCTCTCCTAGTTTTTGGCTCCCCTCCTCCACCACATCTCCTACTCCTACTCTCTTATGATATCATCTCCCCTACTGTCATACAACAAGCTCCCAGATACTCTCCTCATTAATTGAATAGAGTGGTACTGGGTTCACATATCCCTCTCAATTTTAAGTCCAGCTGGTGTTTAATGCTGTGTTTCTTTCCCATCTCTCTTTATCTTTTCTTAACCAAATATTTTTTAAATTAACAAAATTTAAATACTGTCCATTATCATTGTATACATACCCTCAACGGACATTTCACACTTTAAAATACACCAATATAGGATTTTTCTCCACCCAGATTGCTCCTTTTCTGAGGATGATATATATATAATATTTCAACTATCATCTGACTCCACCATCCTCAGCACATTCAACGTCATTGTCTACACTCTTTCTGCAATAGTTCCTTTACTTGCTACTGTTAAGAAGCACTCTCCTGGTTTTCTGTCCTCTTTAAGGAGTGCTCCTTTTCAGTTTACTTTGGACACTGATGCCTTCTACCTCACACTAAATTTTGGCATAACTTAAATCTATCAGTTCACTCTAGTCTCTCTTTCTAGCCAATAATACTTTTTTATTGGATGAATTAATGTATGAATGAGCATGTAAATGCCAGTTAGTTCCAAATTTTCCAGGGAATGAACCAATGTAATTTTTCTTGGGAGCTTTCTTTCTCTTTACAAAATTTATAATATATTTTATTTAACCCAATGTACCCAAAATACTATTTTTTAAACATTTATTTTATTGAAGTATAGTTGATTTATAATATTGTGTTAGTTTCTACTGTACAGCAAAGTGATTCACTTATATATATATATATGTATATATATATCTCTTATTTTTCACATTCTTTTCCATTATGGTTTATTACATGATATTGAATGTAGTTCCCTGTGCTATACAGTAGGAACTTGTTGTGGGAGCTTTCAATTTATAACTAAGTTTGTTCCTTTCTTTGGCAAGCATTTTATTGCTTTGTCTTATTTCATACTGAGGGTTGATATCAAATCTATTGCTTACAGATACTTATCATTCATGAACCTATAATGGACACTGTATAGTTGTTTAATGGCTTCTATTTATTTTTCCATGAGTTGTGCTAGACACTTTATATGTTTCTCATTTAATTCTCACCACAATCCTGTTAGATATGTATTACAACCCCAAATTAAAGATGAATATGTAAGTTTCAGGGGCTAAGTCAGCTGCACAAAGCAAACCCATCTAGTTAATTTTGAAGCCAGCATTAATAGAGGGATAGTGAGACATTCAAGATGACAGAGGAGTAAGATGTGGAGCTCACCTTCCTCCCCACAAATACACCAGAAATACACCTGCATGTGGAACAACTCTGACAGAACACATACTGAATGCTGGCAGAACACCTCACAATTCCCAAAAGGGTCTGGTGCTCTGGCTGGGTGTCAGGCCTGTGCCTCTGAGGTGGGAGAGCCAAGTTCAGGACATTGGTCAACCAGAGACCTCCCAGCTCCACATAATACCAAATGGAGAAAGCTCTCCCAGAGATCTCCATCTCAATGCTAAGACCCAGCTCCACTCAACAACCAGCAAGCTACAGTGCTGGACACCCTATGCCAAACAACTAGCAAGACAGGAACACAATTTCACCCATTAGCAGAGAGGCTGCCTAAAATGATAGCAAGATCACACACACCCCAAAACACACCACCAGACACACCAATGGACATGGTCCTGTCCAGCAGAAAGACAAGATCCAGCTTCATTCAACAGAACACAGGCACCAGTCACCTCCACCAGGAAGCCTACAGAAGCCACTGAACCAACCTTAGCCACTGAGGGAAGACACCAAAAACAATGGGAACTATGAACCTGCAGCCTGAGAAAGGAGACCCCAAACACAGTAAGTTAAGCAAAATGAGAAGACAGAGAAACACACAGCAGATGAAGGAGCAAGGTAAAAACCCACCAGACCAAACAAATGAACAGGAAATAAGCAGTCTACCTGAAAAAGAACTCAGAGTAATGATAGGAAAGATGATCCAAAATCATTTAAATAGAATGCAGAAAATACAAGAAACATTTAACAAGGACCTAGAAGAATTAAAGAGCAAAAAAAAAAAAAAAAATGATGGGCAACACAATAAATGAAATTAAAAATTCTCTAGAAGGAATCAATAGCAGAATAACTGAGGCAGAAGAACAGATAAGTGACCTGGAAGATAAAATAGTGGAAATAACTACTGCAGAGCAGAATAAAGAAAAAAGAATGAAAAGTATTGAGGACAGTCTCAGAGACCTCTGGTACAGTATTAAATGCACCAACATTTGAATTATAGGGAAGAAGAAGAGAAAAAGAAAGGGATTGAGAAAATATTTGAAGAGATTATAGTTGAAAACTTCCCTAATATGGGAAAGGAAATAGTTAATCAAGTCCAGGAAGCACAGAGTCCCATACAGGATAAATCCAAGGAAAAACATGCCAAGACACATATTGATCAAACTATCAAAAATTAAATACAAAGGAAAAATATTAAAAGCAACAAGGGAAAAACAACAAATGACATACAAGGGAATCCCCATAAAGTTAATAGCTGATCTTTCAGCAGAAACTCTGCAAGCCAGAAGGGAGTGGCAGGATATATTTAAAGTGATGAAAGGGAAAAAACTACAACCAAGATTACTCTACCCAGTAAGGATCTCATTCAGATTCGACAGAGAAATTAAAAACTTTACAGACAAGCAAAAGCTAAGAGAATTCAGCACCACCAACCCAGCCTTACAACAAAGGCCAAAGGAACTTCTCTAGGCAGGAGACACAAGAGAAGGAAAAGACCTACAATAACAAACCCAAAACAATTAAGAAAATGGTAATAGGAACATACATATCAATAATTACTTTAAATGTAAATGGATTGAATGCTCCAACCAAAAGACGGAGACTGGCTGAATGGATACAAAAATAAGACCTGTATATATGCTGTCTACAAGAGACCCATTCAGACCTAGGGACACATACAGACTGAAAGTGAGGGGATGGAGAAAGATATTCCATGCAAATGGAAATCAAAAAAAAGCTAGAGTAGCAATTCTCATATCAGAAAAAATAGACCTTAAAATAAAGACTATTACAAGAGACAGAGAAGGACACTACATAATGATCAAGGGATCAATCCAAGAAGAAGATATAACAATTGTAAATATTTATGCACCCAACATAGGAGCTCCTCAATAAATAAAGCAAATGCTAACTAACAACCATAAAAGGAGAAGTTGACAGTAACACAATTATAGTAGGGGACTTTAACAGTTTCACCAATGGACAGATCATCCAAAATGAAAATAAATAAGGAAACAAAAGCTTTGAATAATACGTTAAACAAGATGGACTTAATTGTTATTTATAGGTCATTCCATCCAAAAACAACAGAATACACTTTCTTCTCAAGTGCTTATGGAACATTCTGCAGGATAGATCGTATCTTGGGTCACAAATAAAGCCTTGGAAAATAAGAAAATTCAAATCGTACCAAGTATCTTTTCTGACAACAATGCTATGAGACTAGATATCAATTACAGGAAAAAATCTGTAAAAAATAAAAACACTTGGAGATAAACAATACACTACTTAATAACCAAGAGATCCCTGAAGCAATCAAAGAGGAAATCAAAAAATACCTAGAAACAAATGACAATGAAAACACGACAACACAAAACCTATGAGATGCAGCAAAAGCAGTCTAAGAGGGAAGTTTATAGCAATAAAATCCTACTTCAAGAAACAAGAGAAATCACAAATAAACAACCTAAAATTACACCTAAAGGAATTAGAGAAAGGAGAAAAACCCCCCAACAAAGTTAGCAGAAGGAAAGAAATCATAAAGATCAGATCAGAAATAAATGAAAAAGAAATGAATGAAACAATAGCAAAGATCAATAAAACTAAAAGCTGTTCTTTGAGAAGATAAACAAAATTGATAAACCATTAGCCAGACTCATCAAGAAAAAAAGGCAGAATACTCAAATCAATAGAATTAGAAATGAAAAAAGAGAAGTAACAACTGACACTGCAGAAATAGAAAGGATCATGAGAGATTACTGCAAGCAACTATATGCCAATAAAATGGACAATCTGGAAGAAATCGACAAATTTTCAGAAAAGCACAACTTTCTGAGACTGAGCCAGGAAGAAATAGAAAATATGAACAGACCAATCACAAGCACTGAAATTGAGACTGTGATTAAAAATTTTCCAACAAACAAAAACCCAGGACCAGATGGCTTCACAGGCGAATTCTATCAAACTTTTAGAGAAGAGCTAATACCTATCCTTCTCAAACTCTTCCAAAATATAACAGAGGGAGGAACACTCCCAAACTGATTCTATGAGGCCAACATCACCCTGATACCAATAGCAGACAAAGATGTCACAAAGAAAGAAAACTACAGGCCAATATCACTGATGAACATAGATGCAAAAATCCTCAACAAAATACTAACAAACAGAATCCAACAGCACATTAAAAGGATCATACACCATGATCAAGTGGGGTTTACCCCAGGAATGCAAGGATTCTTCAATATACACAAATCAATCAATGTGATAAACCATATTAACAAACTGAAGGATAAATAGCATATGATAACTTCAATAGATGCAGAAAAAGCTTTTGACAATACTCAACACCCATTTATGATAAAAACCTTCCAGAAAATAGGCATAGAGGGAACTTACCTCAACTTAATAAAGGCCATATATGACAAACCCACAGCCAACATCATTCTCAATGGTGAAAAACTGAAACCATTTTCACTAAGATCAGGAACAAGACAAGGTTGTCCTCTCGCTCCACTATTATTCAACATAGTTTTGCAAGTTTTAGCCACAGCAATCGGAGAAGAAAAAGAAATAAAAGGAATCCAAACCAGAAAAGAAGAAGTAAAGCTGTCACTGTTTGCAGATGACATGATACTATACATAGAGAATCCTAAAGATGCTACCAGAAAACCACTAGAGCTTATCATTGAATTTGGTAAAGTAGCTGGATACAAAATTAATGCACAGAAATCTCTTGCTTTCCTATACACTAATGATGAAAAATCTGAAAAAGAAATTAAGGAATCACTCCCGTTTACCATTGCAACAAAAAGAATAAAATATCTAGGAATAAACCTACCTAAGGAGACAAAAGATCTGTATGCAGAAAACTATAAGACACTGATGAAAAAAATTAAAGATGATGCAAACAGATGGAGAGATATACCATGTTCTTGGATTGGAAGAATCAACACTGTGAAAATGACTATACTAACCAAAGCAATCTACAGATTCAATGCAATCTCTATCAAACTACCACTGGCATTTTTCAGAGAACTAGAACAAAAAAATTCACAATTTGTATGGAAACACAAAACACCCGAATAGCCAAAGCAATCTTGAGAAAGAAAAATGGAGCTGGAAGAATCAGACTCCTGGACTTCAGACTATACTACAAAGCTACAGTAATCAAGACAATATGGTACTGGCGCAAAAAAGAAATATAGATCAATGGAACAGGATAGAAAGGCCAGAGGTAAACGCTCGTCCATATGGTCATCTTATTTTTGATAAAGGAGGCAAGAATATACAATGGAGAAAAGACAGCCTCTTCAATAAGTGGTGTTGGGAAAACTAGACAGCTAAATGTAAAAGAATGAAATTAGAACACTCCCTAATACCATACACAAAAATAAACTCAAAATGGATTAAAGACCTAAATGTAAGGCCAGACACTATAAAACTCTCAGAGGAAAACTTAGGCAGAACACTCTATGACATAAATCACAGCAAGAACCTTTTGACCCATCTCCTAGAGAAATGGAAATAAAAACAAAAATAAACAAATGGGACCTAATGAAACTTCAAAGCTTTTGCACAGCAAAGGAAAACATACACAAGACAAAAAGACAGCCCTCAGAATGGGAGAAAATATTTGCAAATGAAGCAACTGACAAAGGATTAATCTCCAAATTGTGCAATCAGCTCATGCAGCTTATGCAGCTCAATATGAAAAAAACAAGCAACCCAATCCAAAAATGGGCAGAAGACCAAAACAGACATTTCTCTAAAGAAGATATACAGATTTCCAACAAACACATAAAGGGATGCTCAACATCACTAATCATTAGAGAAATGCAAATCAAAACTACAATGAGGTATCACCTCACACCAGTCAGAATGACCATCATCAAAATATCTACAAACAATAAATGCTGTAGAGAGTGTGGAGAAAAGGGAACCCCCTTGCACGGTTGGTGGGAATGTAAATTGATACAGCCACTATGGAGAACAGTATGGAGGTTCCTTAAAAAACTAAAAATAGAACTACCATGTGACCCAGCAAACCCACTACTGGGCCTATACCCTGAGAAAACCATAATTCAAAAAGACTCATGTACCCCAGTGTTCAATGCAGCATTATTTACAATAGCCAGGACATGGAAGCAACCTGTGTCCATAGACAGATGAATGGATAAAGAAGATGTGGCACATATATACAATGGAATATTAGTCAGCCATAAAAAGAAGCAAAATTTAGTTATTTGTAGTGAGGTGGATGGACCTAGAGTCTGTCATTCAGACAGAAAATTCAGAAAGAGAAAAAGAAATACCATATGCTAACACATATATATAGAATCAAAAAAAAAAAAAAAAAAAGGTTCCGAAGAACCTAGGGGCAGGACAGGAATAAAGATACAGACATAGAGAAGGGACTTGAGGACACAGGGAGTGGGAAGGGTAATCTGGGACAAAATGAGAGAGTGACATGGACATATATACACTATCAAATGTAAAATAGATAGCTAGTGGGAAGCAGCCGCATAGCACAGGGAGATCAGCTCAGTGCTTTGTGACCACCTAGAGGGGTGGGATAGGGAGGGTGGGAGGGAGACGCAAGAGGGAGGTGATATGGGGATATATGTATATGTATAGCTGATTCACTTTGTTATAAAGCAGAAACTAACACACCAGTGTAAAGCAATTATACTCCAATAAAGATGTTAAAAAAAAAATAGAGGGTTAGTGTTACTCTAAAACTACTACTGTTTCCAATGTTTTACCTTTTCCCTTCATAAAAATAGTTGTCACATTTGTGTCTTCAGAGAAAAACATATTTTGAAAGAAAAGATGATTAATTCAAACACCTTGTTCTTTTGAAAACAAGAAAAAAATCACCAAATGTTGTCAAAGCACTTTTATGTTTGTCCATAGAGCTAGCAACTTGCCTAAAAATGACAGACTTAGGCAAGGACACCCTGAGAAGCTGATAAATGGTAAAAGGACCAATGCAGAAACTTGAAATTCACTTTGATATCTAAATTAGATTATTGAGAAATTACCACATACACTAAACCATTCTAAACTATATTAAATCAGAACATGCAATAGAAGGTATGTGGGAATCTGTATTTTTAAAATGTCTGCAGGTGATTTTGGATTCAAAGAATACCGAGGACTCTCTTCAGAATCACTCTTACAACTTGCGACAATAAATGTATCAGTGCCAAACTATTGACAGAAGACCTATCACTCAATAAAAGAGCTAAGAATATATAAGAGCAAAATGCTTGTTTTTATTAATCTTCATACACTTGGGGAACATTCAAAAATGTCTTGTGAAAGTGGTAAAATCGTTTGAATTTTCTTACATTCTTTCTATTTGCATATATAATTTTCTGTGGACAAAAGGTAACCTTCACTGATAGAGACAAAAATTGAGTTTTCATTATTTTCAGACTTGATAGTACTTGGAGAGCTTTGCAAACAAAAAGTTTAGATTATAATTGCTTCCCCTCTTCTGTGTAATATGAAGGTTTTACTTTTTGTTCTGTATATATATCAATAAATATTCAAGGGAATGTACACAAAAAAGGGTATTCAAAATGAGTTCAAATGATTTGAGTTTGGTTGACTGGATTAGAAATTAGTGCTTTCATGAAATATTTGGATGAAGTTTGGAAGGGTGACATTGAATAATTTACCTTTGTTTTAGTTTACATTCCACCTAGATTTCTTCAATAGTCAAAGAACATATTTTCAATAGTTTGTATATAGTTCATATCATAGAATGGTAGTTGCTCAGAGCTAGCTGTTTACAACCAGATGAGGTTGGGCTGTCAGAGCGGCAGGAACAGTGGGCCATAGCCTGAGATACAGAAATGTATTAGTTCCAGTTCCTCGATAAGGAGATACCCCCATCCTTGCCTAAGGTATGTTTCCATAAAGTACAGAAGCTAAGCCAACAGTAATATAAAGTGAGAGAGGGACAGCAGCTACAAAATGGTAGACTTTAGTCTAGACATTATGCAGCTCTTTTAAGAAGATTGGTTTGAGTTTGCGGAAATTATCTAGCTATGTAGCATTGAAACTCATGTCTCCTGTGTGTTTCTCTTTTACTCACGCTATGCTCGTGCTTTGTATCACTTCACTTTTAACACCAAATATGTGGGTTTTCTATACATCAAGCAAATCTTTCCAACTCCAGCTGGGTGTCCTATAATACCATTTAATTCTGACACTATCTATGGAGTTAGCGCCAGATGCTACAAAACTGTACCCCTCACACTTCAGATGCCAATTACAAGTCCCAGGTTGTCACCTGTATTTCCGACCAACCAGCTATAAATCGGGGTTCCCACAACCCCTTTCTTGGGTTTGATAATTTGCTAGAATGTCTCACAGAACTCAGCAAAACACTTAACGTTTACCAGTTTATTATAAAAGGTTATGATAAAGGATACAGAAGATCATCTAGATGGAAGCGATACATAGTGTAAGGTATACGGAAAGGGGTGCAGAGCTGCCTTGCCCTATCCAGGCAGTGCCACTTTTCCAGCTGAGGCTGGACTGCTAGAGCAGCAAGAGCAGCGGGCAGTAGCATGAGATACAGAAATGTATTAGTTCCAGTTCCCTGGTAAGAAGACACTGCCATCTTTGCCTAAAGAATGTTCCCATAGGGGAAAGGGGCAAAGCAAACAGTGAGAAACTGACAGCAGTCCCACTTCATGTGTTCAGAAACCTGGAAGTTCTCTAAACCCTTATGATGATGGAGGTTTCATCACTCGTGCATGATTGATTATTAACTCCATTCCCAGCCCCTCTCCCTTTCCTGGAAGATGGAGGTGAAGTGGTCTAAAGTTTTGAGCTTCTAATTATGGCTTGGTCGCTCTGGTGAGTAGGGCCCATCCAGGAGGCCACCAAGAGCCATCTCATTCGAACAAAAGATGCTCCGATCCCTCAGGAAATTTAAAGGGATTTAAAAGCTCAGTGTAAGTTGCTTTTATCACTCAGAAATTAAAAAGGTTTTAGGAGCTCTGTGTTAGGAACTGGGGTCAAAGACTAACTGTTAGAACAAAAGTTTTTTAGCTCTGTGTCAGAAATTGGGGGCAGCAATTAATATATACATTTCTTATTGTTTCATAGGAAACACTGAGATATAATACAATGTTTAACATTATCACCATTCACAAGTAAGATAACAGAGTGTGGGTAGATTTGCATATGAAATGAACTTGAGTACTAGGTTGAATCCACTTATTATATATACAGTTCACATGGAAAATGGCAGAGGTAAAACACTTATCTGGAGACAGGATAGCTGTTCCATTAAGGCAGTAATATCTAAACATGGTAAATCACTTGGTCAGATTTTTTCAGTAAAACCTTTTAGATACATCCCCAGACATATAGTGTTAGAATTTCTATAGAAAGGATTTAAAAACCTGTATTTTAAAGAGTCCTGCAGTTAATGCAAACATACTACTCCCTAGGAACTTGGGTAATGCTCCTTACAATCTGATTGGCTCTATACTCAGTTAACATTTCTCTTAGAATAGAAAGGAATTGCTTCTCTCTTTTAACTCTTCTAACTAGTGACTTACAAAGTCCCTTTAATTATTTAATAATCATAGCCACAACAAGTCTAAGCCATATTAAGCACCTACCAACATAAGCCTATAAAACGTACTTTATGTGTGTTAATTTTATTCTCACAACCAAAAAGCTAAGTATTACCATATTATTAACTTTTTTATTTTATAGATAAGAAAATAAAATTTAAGTGATTATCTGCCCAAGAGCAAAACGATTAAATTTTAGAGCCTTAATTCATTGTCTGATGTGGCAAACATAGACAAAATCTTCCTCCTTCAAAGCAAGATTTGTTGCCACAAGTTCTGGGAGTGCTGACAGCAGACAGCATCCAGTTGACAGCTTCTTCAGGGATTGTCTCAGCTGCCACACTGCCTTTCCCAAGGGCACACTCCTCCTGGAGCTGCCCATATCCAGTAATTGATGAAAGCATATAAAAGACTGACCATTCCAGCAAAAGTCAAACAATACTCCAGACATTCCAGTGGGATTGGCCAAGGTGTCGATCCCTAATAAATATCACGCATGTCAAATTCAGTCTCAGCATCTATTCTGGAGCTAACAATTGGCAACACCAGGCAAGTCTGACTTTTGAACCCATTGCTTCAAGTTTTATGTCGCTCTTACTCTCTTTTTTCACCATTCTCTTATTTTCCATTGGGCTGTCCACAGGTAGTTCAGAAATAAACTCTGAGATATAGATTGGTACCTAGGAGATGTACTAGAAAGTACTCTCAAGATCAACACCTGTGTCCTCAAGGGAGAACAGGATTGAGTAGAGAGAATAGAGATTTGCAATGCAGTCACAAAGACTTCAACTGATCCCAGAAGAGCTCTGCAGCTGGAATAATGGATCAGAGTCATCTGCATTGAGGCAAAGGGCCCACACCATTAAGTCTCTACATTATCATCAGTTTCAGGCTGGTTCATCACTTCCTGCCTAGGAAGAGAGCATAAGTGGCTCAATTCAGTTGAGGGTAATTTCCACAGAGGGTGTATCTCAGAGTTGTCAGATCACCAACAATGCCGTCTGCAGGTAGAATGCTAGCTTTAGTTCTGTAAAAGGGGAAGATCTGGGTGGTCTACCAAAAGAATCCTCTATAATCCATCCCTTACTCTACTTGGATTCAATTAGCCTTGCTTAAGCTATTTTAAGAACAACTTTTTTCAGGAGTCTAGTAGTCTCTTTCATAGGAAAATTTACAAGAGAAAGTTTAGTGGATCAACTATAGCCCCTTCTCACTGCATATATATATATATATATATATTTTTTTTTTTTCTATTTTGTCTGAGGAGTTCAGTTGCAGAGCGTTTTAACTGATTCTCAACATACTTTCTTTTCTACCAATTTTTCATTACCCTCACCATCAGCTAGGAACTACTGAACAGTTAAGGATTCAGTCCTTAGCTGATTCTCAACATACTTTCTTTTCTACCAATTTTTCATTACCCTCACCATCAGCTAGAAACTACTGAAGACATCCAGACCCTCATCCACTAGGTCAGCATAGCTTTCTCAGGCCAAGGCTGGCTGCTAAATTTACCTGTTTACCATCATAATTAGGCTTGGGAATAAGAAGACACATCAAAGTGTATCATCTGTAGGTCAAATATATTCTTCCCTGCACCTATCAGGAAACAACCTCTTCCTGATGATTAGGGTTAATTACGCCTGCCAGAGTGCTGATTTCTCTCCTTGCCAGGTAGTCTCTTGGCACAAGGAGCCCAAAGTGACAGAATGGAAGCTATGGCTTAAAGTTTCATGGGATTCCCCTGCTGTAAAACATTCCCTTCTGGAAATTAGAATCTCTAAATTCACAAAGCCCAGAGCTCTGGGGAAAATGCACAGATTTCCCAAGGGGGTCACTGGAACTGATGGTAAAAAGAGACACTCCTATTTTCACTCTTTGGTCCCCTGACCCATCTGTTTTGTCTGTTGAGAACACAGACAAAACAGCATCATTTGTTTAGGGTGTATGCTGAGACCTGGAGGATGGCAACACATCTACACAAGATAGCATCTCCAGCTTGGGTTCTCATCCATAAGTCAGGTTGTACCTATATCAGTTTAGCTAGCCACTTCTGAATGATGTAACAATGTAATACGTTATCAGATCAATAGACTCCATAGTGTAGAGCAGCGGTCCCCAGCCTTTTCGGCACCAGAGACCGGTTCTGCGGAAGGCAATTTTTCCACGGACGGGACGGTGGGATGGTTCAGGAGGTAATGCGAGCGATAGGGAGCTATGGGGAGCCATGGAAAGTGACAGATGAAGCTTCACTCGCTCACCCGCCACTCACCTCCTGCTTTGTGGCCCGGTTCCTAACAGGCTGGTATCGGTCTGTGGCCTGGGGGTTGGGGACCTCTGGCCTAGAGCCTATTGTTACACTGTGCTTCCTACTGTGGTTTACTTTGACCTTCTACTCTGCTCTTGTTTGATCTTAGATGTAATATTTTCATCTTAGGTCACGTTAATCTACACGAACAAAGGTGTCATATTTGTCACAATAGCTACAATGGGACTACTTGTAGGTTGCATTTTCAGCAATCCACTGTCAACCTCCGTGATCATTTAATTTTTTTGGAGACAGACTGGTGATGTGAATGGAAACGCTGGGATCACTATTTGTGCATCTTTTATGTTGTCAAGGCTAGCACCAATTTCAGCCATTCTACCTGGAATGTCATATATTTTTAAAAATTTACTATCTAGGCTGAAGGGTAGTCAGTTTCACAGGAAACTTCTACTTAGCCTTCTCTACTATAATTGTACTCATTCACTCTTACTACAACTTACAACAGTCAGGATTCAAAAGAAACAGGACTAAGAGATTTTATACACACACACACACACACACATACAAGGTATATATATTCCATATCACTCTGAAGATTCTAAATTTCTGAGTCTCAAAATACATTTTCATTTCCAAGTTACCTAGATTACAGGAGGAAAATTGAATGGTTTTAAATAAATGTGTATTTTTAATACCAAGTTATATCATATTTGCATATTGACTAATTTAATTTCGGTATTTTTCATTTGATCTCCAGACATTTAAAACACCCACTGTTATTTAAAACCTGGCATTTAAAACACCCACTATTATTTACAATAAGAGGTAATTGTACCACTGGACTTTGGAATGCTCAGAATTCAGTGATCTTTTAAATTATTTAAGACCTTTTCTTTGAAAGGAGCACTAAAAAGTTAGAGTTAAAATGAGGATGTGGGCAAGAATGGTGAAACATCAAATATTATAATTAGAGGAAAGCAATAGGGGCCCTTTAGCCTGAAAATATTACATGTTATTGGGCAAGGGAGGACATGAAAGAAAGATAGGTTGACATCTTTAAAGAGTTCTTTTGTGTGTTTCTGAGAGAGTAAAACTAGGCTCAAAGGAAAGATGTAGACAGAAAGTCTGAAGTTTAGTAAGGGAAAACTATCCTAAGAAATAGCCTAAAATAGAATAGCTGGCTCAAATCTAATTTTCTCATTCATCTGTATTGATTGCATACTTTGTACTAAGGCTTTGCTAGAAAGATAGGATACAAAAATGAATCAGGTTTGGCTGATCTCTACTTTTAAGGACTTCATAGTCTTTAGGAGTGAAACATGTAGACAAATGATTCCAATTGAGTGCTGTACTTTTAATGATAAGAAATATTGGAATCCAGAATTGGGCAAGGCCCATGATACATGGGCTGGGGATGTGAAGTTAGAGTGATTTGCCCACTAAGGAAAAGTTTCAGGGGTAGAATGTTTGCAATTAAAGGCAAAATGATCACCCTTCAGCAGGGTTACTAAATCAAAGTTGGAAGTAGCCTCTCTAGCCCACTAATTTTTTTCATTTTCTTCCTAGACCTGATAACTAAATGAAATGACCTCATCCATCCATTTGTTAATATCCTTATTGCCATTCCCTCACTCTGCTGGGAGGCAGGCTCAGTGAGGGCTGGGAAGCTCTCTGGTTCACAGTTCACTCCCCAATGCTTAGATCACTACCTGGCACAATATTGGTGCTCAATAAATGTCTGTTGAATTAAATAATTAAAATTATTTCAGATTTCCCTATGACTCTAATAGCTTATAATTCTATGGTCCTTTGAATAAGGTGTGTCTCTTAATTTTCTTATACTCCATGTAGCAGCAGCCAAGAACGCAAATATAAAAATTCCATTCTGAAGAGCAGTCACATCAAGGTGTTGTTTTACATTAAAATGTGTCGTGTGTTTTAATTCAATGGCAATTAGACTTAAAGCTTGGCTACACTGATTAAAGAGCAACAAACTGCACCTCTACAGTCATAGTTATTATGCATCCAAGCCAAGTAGTTGTGATTAATTGGGAAACAGCATATGGGCCTATGTGTCCCCAAGCTCAGCTACACAGACAGGAATGCAGGTTTTCATAGGGAGGCAAGTGTGTCTCATCTTTTTAACTTTCAGTGCCTAACTTCTTTTATTTTCATACCAAGAAGATATGCCACCAAATTAGGTTTTTGCAAAGTCACAAATAACAGATCTTTCAGCCTAAACCACCTCCCACAAAGGTATTAAACAAACTATGCAAGTCAACCAATAAGCAACTTGTGGATTTGGAAAAACCGGTGAATGGCATAAAAACTGAGTACCATCTATGGCTCCCTGAATTCTCTGGCAGGAGCCAGAAGCAGTCCTGAAAGATGGTTCATTCATTTTCCTTTTAAAAAATTGTATTTATTTACTTTTAAGTGATTGGGGGTTGGGGAGGTGGGAGGTCCTGATATACTTAGGTTCTGTGTCTGCCATATGTCTTAATTTACAATTGTTCAACTACAGGACCGTAGAAATCAGTATGTCCAAGCATACAACACAGCCCAAATGACCTCCTCTGGCTTGGTTCCATGTTGCTAATTATTTGGCTCCCAGAAATAACATGCAACAGCCCAAAAATGAGACTGATGCCAGAGGAGGGGGCATTTGAAGATGGTACCCACACAACCAGAGCCACCATCTAATTGTTATTCTCCCACTGATCTGGGAAGGAAAAAAATACCTGCCACTTATTAAAACTTGAAGATTTTCTTCTTTCTAAAAGAGTACATGCTCAGGACCAGAAGTGTCTCTGACACAGTAGCTGATTCAGTGAAGCAGCAGACACATTTCGCAGGTCTATGATTTCTGTGTTGGTCCTGTCCTCGGCAACTCAGAGTGAGTTATGCACTTTCCTCTTCTACTTCTATCATTCTTTGTGGTCATTCTCTTTTTCAAGGAGACAAAATACTTCTGGATACCTCTTCTCTGTCTACTCATGTACTGCTTGATTCAGTCTTTCAATGGTTTTCTACTTGAGGCAGTAATTCAGGTCATTTATCTCTTTGATGCATTTCCAGATGAGTATATTAGATCTACATAGTCTACAGGCTAGAGGCCTAGGCGAGAGAATTATAATTACTATCTGCATATTTTTAGTATATGTTTTTGGCAGCAGCATATTTTAGTCAAAATATCATCGGCTTTAATGTCCAAAATGATTTGAGTTTAAGTTCTAGTTCTGCCTTTTACTAACAGTACAATGTTGGTGATTTATTTAACCACTTGAGATTCATTTAATTTTTCACATAAATTACTATATTCCATGGAAAGCACTAGATATACAAACATGAATCAGTTATGGTCATTGTTTTCAAAAGTCCATGATGCAGTGAAAATGAAAGACATACAAATAGATTATTTTAATATAATAAAATTCTAAGATATGTGTAGGTATTAGGATATCTTAGCGGCACAGAGTGTGGGAAAAATTTTCTCTTAAGTAAGACACTTTTGTATAAGTGTAGTCCCTAATTCACAGAATAATGATGTTCTCTACATATATTTTCTTTCAACAATATCTGGCATTTGACTCTTCAAGATTACAATATAAGTGTGTTTCATCCTTCAAAACGCAGATACAGTTCAATGTTCACCATGAAATCTATGTGGTTTTTTCTTTCTGTATTTCTAACTCCTTTCTTCCAAAGCCGTTAACACCACACCAGCAGTAGCTCATGTGAATTTTATCTCTTATCCCTATGCTTCATTTGAACTTATGTTCACTGCTTCATCTGTCTTTTCTCTACAATGAGATTAAAAGTTTCTAGAAAGCATAAGCACACATGGAATTCATTTCATCTCCTTCCACTGTACAACATATAATGGGCCCAGGAAATGTTCATAATAATCAGACAGAAGATTGATAAGAAAATAGAAAACTCAAAAAACACTATACACCAGCTAGATCTAACAGACTATTTATACTGAACACTCTACCAAACAACAGCAGAATACATTTTCTATTCAATAAACATAGACTATCCTCCAGGATAAACCTTATATTAGGGCACAAAACAAGTCCCAATAAATTTAAAACAATTGAAATGATACAAAGTGACCTTTCAGATGACCATTAAATGAAGCTAGAAATCAATAACAAGTAAAATTGGAACATTTACAAATATATGGAAATTAGCCAACACATTTTAAAACTACCTTACCAATGGGTCAAATAAGAAATCACAAGAAAAATTAGAAAATACTTAGAGAAGAATAGAAATGAAAACCCAATATACCCAAAGTTATGGGATGCAGTGACATCAGTGCTGAGGTAACTTATAGCTGTAAAACCTGAATTAATAAAGGATATCTCAGATCAACAATCTAATTGTACACCTAAAGGAATAAAAAAGAAGAGCAAACTAGACCCAAAATGATTAGAAGGAAGAAACTTTGTACACCTAAAGGAATAAAAAAGAAGAGAAAACTAGACCCAAAATGATTAGAAGAAAGAAAATAATAAAAATTAGGGCAGAAGTAAAAAAAAAAAACAGACATTATAAAAGCAATAGAAAGAACTTAAAAGTAAAAATCTTGTTCTTTGAAAAACTCATCAGAATTGACATTTAGCTAGAATGACTGAGAAAAATGAAAGAACATACCAAATAACTTATCAGATGGGGGCATTATTACCAACCTTACAGAAATAAAAAAGATTATAAGAGAATACTGTGAAAATTATATACCTACAAATTAGATAAACTAGATCAAATAAATAAAGTCTTATAAATGCATACTTACCAAAACTGATTCAAGAACAAATAGGAAATCGGAAGAGGCCTATAACAAGTAAAGAGATTGAACCTGTGATCAATGGCCTCTCAACAAAAAAATTCCAGGGCCAGTTGGCTTTGCTGGTGAATTCTACCAAACTTTTAAAGAAGAATTAACACTAACCCTTTTCAACCTCATTAAAAAAAAAAAAAAAAAAAAGGATAGAAGAGAACACTTCCTAACCTATTCTGTGAGGCCAATATCACCCTGATAAAAAAGCAGAGAATGAAAGCACAAGAAAACTACTGATTAATATTACTATTAAATATAGATGCAAAAATCCTCAATAAAATATTAGCAAACTGAATCCAGCAACATACTAAAGCATTATACACCATGACTGAATTAGACTTATACCAGGAAAATGGTGTTTCGGTGTAAAAAAATCAATCCATGAAATGAAGTGGGGGGGGGGGAGTACATGATCCATTCAGTTGATGCGTAAAAAGCATTTAACGAACTATAACACCATTTCATTGTAAAATACACACACACACACACACACACACACACGACAATGAAAACTAGAAATAGAATGAAACTTCCTCAACATGATAGAGAACATTTATGAAGAACTCATATCTAAAATCATACTCAATGGTGAAAGACAGTGCTTTCTGTCTAAGATCAGAGAGAAGAAAAAGATGGCTGCTTTCATCACTGCTATTAGCATCACTATTTAACATTGCATGGAAATGGCGGTAGAAATGGAGATTCTGCACGGGCTCACATAGCCACTGCTGAGTGCTCAATCTGACACCAACAGAAACCAATGCTGATATGACACCATCCCTGGGGTGATCAGTCAGGTACCTGGTGGCAGACTGATTACACTGAACCACTTTCATTGTGGAAGGGACAGCATTTTGTTCTTATTGGAATAGACACTTACTCTGGATATGGACTGGCCTTCCTAGCACTCCATGCTTTCACCAAAACTACCACCCACACACAGACTTAAGTATGTCTTATGTACCACCATGATATTCCTTACAGCACTGCTTTGACTCAATGAACATACTTCACAGCAAAGGAAGTGCAGCAATGAACCAATGGGCCCATGCTCATGGAATTCACTGATTTTACCATGTGCCCCACCATCCTGAAATAGTGGGCTTGTTTGAATGATGCAATGACATTCTGAAGACTTAGCTAAAATGTCAGATAGGTGGTAGTATCTTGCAGGGATGGTGCAAGGGTCTCCAGAAAGCTGTATATGCTCTGAATCACCACAATTACAATAGAACTCAGTTACAGAAGTGAGGACTGTAATTGTCCTGAGGGTTTTCTCTTTATTTTACTGTAACTGTATGTGTGTGTGTGTGTATACATATATACCACATATCTATTGTATATATATATCAATTTTATATCAGAGCATTTAAGTTATGGGATATCAAGAATAGTAAACATCACCCAAGGACTTTACTTCCTCTTCTAGGGAATGGGTTAGTGCATTTTTGGTTGAATGCAGGATAATTGTATCCTATTAGGCAGCATTATGACCTTGTTATTGTCTTTATTTGGAGGTTTAGTATGGTTTAAGGAGATGTATATGGGTGTCAAGTTGACAAGGGGTGGACTTGTAATTATTAATCGTATGTATCAACTTGACTGGCCACAGTGTACCAGATTAAACATTATTTCTGGGTATGTCTGTGAAGGTGTTTCCATATGAGATTAGCATTTGAATCAATGGACTCAGTAAAGTAGATGGTCTTCCTCAATGTGGATGAACATCATCCAGTCCATTGAGGAACGCAGTAGAACAAAAGAAGGAGGACTTTGCCCCCCTTTTTTTTAAGCTGAGACATGTCATCTCATGTTCTCCTGCCCTTGGGTTTCTACTAAATTATACCATCTGCTTTCCTGGGTCTCTAGCTTACAGACAATTAACTGTGAGACTTCTCAGCCTCCATAAATGTGTGAACCAATTTCTCCTAATCTCTCTCTACCTCTCTCTCTCTCATATATATGTGTATATACACATACATACATAGGTCTCATTGTTTCTGCTTCTTTGGAGAACACTAATACTTTTAATCATTTTGTCTGAAATAATTATCACAATCTCTCCAATCTAATGCAGACCATATTTAAATTATGTGATGATGGTTTACAATTATACAACTTATTGGGAGACATTTGAACAAAGATATAGGTCCTCAGATTACAAATATAATTGATGTTCTCTCTAAAGTGCTGTTATCTGTAGATATTTTAAGCCTAAAGATGTCAAATACACACACACAAACCTTTAGAAAGCCAATAAAATTATAGTATACAGCAGTGGTATTTCCTCGAATTGCAGAAAAAAATAAAATTTAACTTACAGAAGACATTTTTCTAGTATAAAGAAATGTGAAGGGAGTTATCTTCTAATGATATGAGGAAAAAATATTTTCACATTCAGCTGAGGAGCTGAAGGGCAAATAACTCCATTTGTGGAATTTGATGAGCCCTAAAATGTGAGTAATTTCTCTTTATCTATAAAGAGAGCTGTGAACGTCTCAACATAAGTCTAGTTTCCATTTGGTCCTCCTGTCAATATGATTAACTGAAGTCTTTAGGTGGTTATTATGGGTTCTAATGAGTCTGTGAGTGAATTTTTAGTCTTTTAGAGCAACACTTCTGCTTACTGAACTCTGAAGCAAACATTTCAAGGCAACAGACACAAGACTGCTAGTGAAAGTACAGTTTTCCAAAATATCACAATCCACTCCTTAGACATAGAATGTGTTATTGAGAGAAGACTATGATGGCTTTCATATGTGGGAGTTTTCTCCTAGGTCAGGAGATACACATGAGCAGTTGAAATCTCAAGGCCTCCTACAACCACTTGGACTATCATGATTCTCCAAGTACATGGTGCCTTAAAAAACTAATTCCCAAAGCTCTCATTGTATCTTGCTGAGTCTTCATACACCACACATTACTGAAAATAATTGAAAAATAGCAAGCAACTAATGAAAAATCCAAACTTTAATTTGGCCAGCCACTCGAAGCTGTCTGTGTATCTCACTTTCTAAATCAAAATTCCTTATTTTAAAATAATTAAATATCAATTTACTCTCTTTAAGTTTTTCAAACTACTTTAGCTAAAACCAATGGTTCAGTTGTTTGTTTCAAAAAGAAATATGAGTATGTATATTCTTATAAATTATAAAATTCGATTTTTATCATCTTCTATTCTTGCATTAATCTTTTTTATCAAATGATGAGTTTAAGTAGATAAAATATCACCATTAAAAATATATTTACCCAGATATACACATACATACACGTGCACACACACCCACTACAGATCAACCCAAGAACAGCCCTCATGTTGATTTTCAGCTTAACTCCACTCTTAGGTTTGTACTTGAAGCAACTGATTAACATAAGGTGCAATATATTGCAATTAAACTTTGAAATATTTTTAGGAAAGTGATGGCATCAAGATAAAAGGGTAAAACCAAGATTTGCATATCATACCCTTTTAGCTTCTTCTTTTCTATATTCTTATGTAAAAAATGCTTTTTTTTCCTCCTGACGTTTCTTTTTAAACATCTTTTTATTATCCTTTTCAGTGGGTAAACTGATTTACTGTCTTGCTGCCTAAGCACTGCTACTGGTGAACGGACCTTACCTCTGACCTAATATTGAATTTTTTGTTGTTGCTTTGCTTTTTGTTTTTTTACTTCATTTTGATTTTGGACAACTGGATCTCCTTGTATCTATTAATGGGAAATTTGAGGGACTGGAAAATATCTAATACAGTATTTAGTACTTATGTATCTTTAGAACACTTCCAAAGATATAGTGAAAAAAAGTGAAATTTTTTTTGAAGGAAGGCTTATGATTTGTTTTTTTTTTCCTGTTCAATACAGAGCAAAGGGAGATTTGACCAATATTTAGCTCATCTGATACCATCGTCTCACCTGATTTCATTATGTCATGTATTTCCAGTTGCACACATTAATCTGCAGCATCCTGTGATTTCCCAAAGTAGAAGTCATATTATGAAATTAAAAGGCTTTTATCAAGGTATTATGTCTGCTTATCAATGAACATGCTGAAATAAAATCATTGCTTTCTAAGTGAGGTCAAACCTCACGATGGCAGGCAAATCACCCTGTCAAATCAGCACCACATCACACAGATTTCTCAGACTATGCCACAGTGCAGAGATGGCATAGGGTCTGATCTGCTTTGGTAATGAATTAACCCAACCCACGAGTGTATTTATACTACACACCAGTCTGAGAGATTGTGTATTATAAATGATAAAAAAATGAATTGAGTTAAGAAAATTCAGTTATGATCTCCAAGGGTCCTTCAATACCTGCATTATATGATTCTAAGACTCTTACCTAGAAAACATCTGATTTAATTGACCAAATATGTTTGTCTATTCAAATTAACAGATACTGCAGATGTGAATCCTGGACTGGAGAATTGATAAAGTTAATTGTGTGTATGTTTTCTTTCCAGGCAGACAATCAAGAGAGTTAATCATTAAAAGCTTTTTGAAAATGGAGGTTATTGGATAATACAGTCTAATTATTCTACCTAAATCACAGTATTCTTGAATATTATTAATATTAGCCTTTTTTCTACTTACCCTCTCATATGATTTTATTAGCCCAAACCTAATGTGGATAGACTCCTTCCAGCGTTTTCAATTGTGATAAGTTTTAAAAGGAACATCAATTGTATATAAATAAAGCTCCATATACATCCAATATTTAAGAGTAAAACAACATTACTAATATCTATTTTATATCTAATACCTCTCATTAGTTTTGCCTGATGTTTTCAATGTCTTTTAAAATATCTTTTAATCCTTAAATTCCGCTTTCATCCTCCTTCTTCCAAGCAATTTATTTGTAGAAGAAACCAGGTAATTTATCCTATATAGTTTCATACAATCTGGAGATATTAATTTTTACTAAGAATTCAACCAAAATGCTATTAATACAATGCTAACCATTTAGCATCATATTTCACTTGTTATTTTTCCAAGGTTCTTTTACAGGATCTGATTTGATACATTTGGTCCTTGCATCACAAGCAAAATCCTTAATGAGAATGGCACCTCTAGGGAACCGTAATGAGATACGAGGTTAAAGAAGCCAGGTCAATGCATGGGTTTGGATTTATGGCAAGCCCGTCCCCCTGGGCCTCTCATAGTGTCCCATGTCAGAGCAAACTGGCCCCGAACCATTGCCTGGCCTCTGTCTGTAGGCCACAGGCACTGAAGTGGTTTGCACAGTGGAAAAGAAAAGGGGGAAAAAAGAAAAAGAAGCCAGGTCAGACTGGTCATATTGCTTAGTTGCTTAGTTGTTTGAGGTCGGGTGCTAAAAGCTGAGTTGCCATCAAGGTGAGATCCCAGGAATGCTTATCAAACTTCAGTGGCAATAAGCAAGGCAAAATTATTTTAAAGGAAAATTAATACTGAATTTTAAAGCTACGTAAGAAGCAAAGACAACAGGATGCAAATCAAGGGAAGATTTGAACAAACAATTTAAGAGAGGCATAGCCATAGCCAGTACAAGTACGTGGAAACTTAATTTTAAGGAATATTTCTTCTAAGGCCAAGTTTGAAGTTTTATATAAATCTTAACAGACTGGGCACATATTAGGTTATATTGGAAATACAAATATTACTTTCCTAATTTTATGGAGAAAGTATTAAGCTCAGATTGATTTCTTATTTGAATAATTCTTTAATTTCAGCATACTGCTTTCAAATGATCTTAGTATTTTTAATTCTAACATTCTATGTTGTCTAGACCAAGAAAAATATTAGTTTCAAAAACATATTTAGCATTCCCCAATAAACAATTTGATACCTACATAATCAACCAAAAGGATTTTTTTTTTTTAATTCTAAGTTTGTTAATCAACCAAGTTTGGAATCCACTGCTTAGATCACACCAAACCTCACAGTTCTACCTCTTTTTATTTTATTGTTTGTTTGTTGACATATTTAAATGATAGAGACCAGAAGTAACAAGATATACAGAAAATTTTTCTTATTTTGGAGTCAACCTTGTTTTTCAAACTTGGGAAACTTAGCTTCTAAGAGCCTCCCTTTCATCTCCTTTAAAATAGAAATTAAAATACACACCTTAACCATGAGTATTAAATCAAATAATTTAAGAGACTGGATGGTAGTAAGTACTCAATAAATGCTAGCTTTTAATCTTCTTTTAATCAATAATGCATTGACTTAAAAAAACAGGTGCACTAATGGCTATATTTAATACAGGCATAATTTTGCCATAAATTATTTGTAAAAATAACAGAAGCAATGAGTAGGTTTATTTTAATTCATTTTTAAACATATAGGTCTTGCTGTTGAGTTTATTAATTCATGCATTTATGTTCAGGGTAAATAAATGTCCTCTAGAGAATCAAAGAATATTTCTTTTCTTCAATAACAAATCATTTCTAAAAGGGAAACTTAAAAAGCATCTGCAAGCTTTGAAGATTATAACATTTGCTGGTGTAAACATGGGAGAATACATGTAATATATATTACTAGTGGCCTGTTGGTCAAAGAAGTCAGAAAGGCTTCCAGAGGTAAAATAACTGTGAGAAGCACATTTAACAACAAATAAGGTAGGAAAGAATTTTCCATGACCTTCTTGTTCGTGTCTCTTCCAGTCTCAACTAGTACATTAATCACTCAGACAACGAGACACACTAAACAGCTGGCCTGAACATCCTGTGAAGTCCTGGAGTTTTCATAATTGGTGTTGGCTAGTAGTGCTAGCCCAGGAATATTCAGGATGGCTACACTGAACGTGGAGATGCAAAAGATTTCTTCATTTGTCTGTTCCTCCGGGGAATCATTTGTTTGGAACCTGGAACCAACTGAGATTTTCTGTTATCCAAGTAGCATTTAGGTTATCCAACCACACTCAGCATGGGTTTGGCTTGCCAAGGAAAACCTCCCTGCTTCAAATTCTAAGATTTTCCTTTATACTTAAATTTCACATCTGGCAGCAGATTGCAAGCTTTTCAACACCTACACAATTTCTACTTTTCCTGGGAAAGGGGATTACTAACCACGTAATTCAAACTAATATTATCTCTTTTTACAGAATTAATGAGAAGCTATAACTACCAACACTGTTTACCTGCTACTCTGGGAGTATATTTCCAAGGCACATGAATTAGCCATCGTCAGCTTTATAATTAGCGTGTGACAACTTTAATTCCAAAGGCATGTTTAATCAACAGCAACAGATGGAAATGTGCCTAGTGGTAAGTCATCCCCTTCACAGCTCCTGATAGCGAGTTTGTTCCACTGGCTCTGAATTATAAGCTATTTAGCATAGTAAGTGCTAAATTACTGGTAATATTCTCCATCTTTTTTTGGGCTATCAGAGTTACAATACATGAAAGTAATTATAATCACTGACATGTATGAGTACTCACTACATACTAAACACTATTATTGTTTTAACTTAATGAAGACTCCAAATAACCCCTTATATTAGGTAATTTTAATATGCCCATTTTACAGGTGAGGGAATTGAGCCTAAGAAAATCAAAGTGACTTGCCAAGAGTTCCACAGCTCTTAGCAGTAGGGTCAAATTTGGATTCACTATGATCGTGTTGTAATAAAATACCTTTGTTATTCTCAATTGTATGGGGCTGTTTACTGTAGTGGTTTTGGATTCTGCTAAAAAAAATTATGTGATTTTGTGGATCTTATGATTATAGGATCCAGTTTTTCTAACTTTTCTGCTCACAATGATCAGTCATATACCTAGAGGACAGCAGCTGTCTGCTTGGTCCTTTTATTAATTCTACAAACATGTATTAACTCAGAGTCAGTCACTGTGCAAAGTTTGGACTCACCATTATCTATCTTGAATAGCAGCTGCAGAAACTTTTGGGGAACCCTCTCAGAGATGTTCTTTCTACCTCCCAGAGATTGACTGAAGTTACCTTCACCACGCCTACCATATATACAGCACCTTGTGACTCTACCTCCAGCCCCCATAAGCCAGCCCCTTCTAGGGTTTCACCACTGCAGGAAAAAGATGATCCAGCAGGCTTGGATCTCCATTTCTAAAGTTCCCGGACTTAAGATACCAAATCAGATGCAGGGAAGGGATGCCAAAGTTTAGGAGTTTGGAGCACTTTGACCTCTCCCTATCAAAACACAATTTCTCCTTCCCCACTCTACCTCAGGGGACAGTATAGACTAAACATATCTAGACCTGGTACCAGTGATTTTTAAACCTATCCTAAACATTGAGATTATTTGAGGAATTTAAACAAAAACTTCAGCAAGTGTGCCCAAATCCACACCAGTTATTCAAAACCTCTGGGGGTGCACATCTGTCCCTGTGAAAACTTCCTCATGTAAATGTCATGTCTAGCTGGGGTTGGGATGTAGAGCTTTAGACATTCAAGCACAGAGGGTTCTTTAATGTTTTTCTGAAGAAAAAAGTTGTTGTGTGTTTACATGAAATCCCAAAAGTCATGGGTAAATTGCCTGTAACAGTCATTTCTTAGGCACAGAAAGTGGAATCTGAAAAGGTTCTGGCCCCTACAATGATTCTGAGGGGTTTTGTCCCCTCTAATTTAGAATGTGTTGTTGTTAGAGAAATGACAACTGCCATGCAATCACACAGATACTACTTTCTTTTTTTTTTTTTTTAACATCTTTATTGGAGTATAATTGCTTTACAATGGTGTGTTAGTTTCTGCTTTAATAACAAAGTGAATCAGTTTCATTTCTTTGTAATTAACCCTGGGATGACCTTTATTCATTTTGAAAATGTAGAAATATCTAGCTGCCAAACATGGTTTAATAGCCTTAGAATTAAAAAAGAATAAATTAGATTTTTTTCCTTTTTTGGTCCTCAACGATCATTGGCTTTTCGCCCCTTCGCTTGATTAACGAATAGTAACTCTAAGACGTTCAGATCCACTGCCTGATCTTTCCACCCTTGGTGAAATTCTTTAAAACATAGGCACACGTGCCCACATACACACACACACACACACACATCATATCATGTTAGTAATAAAGGGCCTTTAGAGATCTTTGGTTTACAAATGGGGAAACATGCATTATCTTTCACATAGCTTGATTCACTTACAGCCACATACATAATGTGAATTTTACAGTTTAGACTTAATTGAACTGATTCACTGACAGTCAGGTATATGTTAGTAATACAACCCAAATGTAATTTTTAATGTACCAGGCAATCTCCCTGAATATGAATAATGAAACTATCCTTTACATTACTAGGTGGCCTATGGACAAAATTAGACTATTAGCTAAGATTATAAAATAATTAATTCATCTAAAAAAAGTAAAATGTATCATGAAATCACTATTTTGTGCTGTGCACTCAATAATTAAGTAAAAACAATAAAACATACCAACTAATTCTACTTGGTCATGTGGGATAATGCACAGGCATGCATTTCCTTGCCACGAGACACTAAAACTTTTATAAACCTAAAGGGGGAAATAATCACTTAAATATAACAATGATACAAATAATATTATTTCTACAGTGTGTTGTCAGTTTTTTTTAAAGGATGAAAGGATGCCTTGAAGTAGATCCTTTGACATTGTTCCCTTCTCTCCAAGGCCACCTTTATGTGTGTATGTGCATAGGGTCCTGCACACAGAAGGGTCCATTCTTCATTCAATACTCTTCTGTCACCATCTTGAATTCTTAATATAAATAAGGACTTTATATTGTTATTTTGCATAGTCCCTACAAATTATGTAGCCATCCCCCTCCATCCCCGCTCTTTACTCTTGTAACTAACAAGTTTATGCCCCTGATGTCTCTGATATTTCTTGGCTTAAGCTCAAAGCTTGATGGCGGAACTTGACCCTTGACTCTCTCAGGCAAGATCAACGCTTATTTCCTCTTGCTCTGTGCTCCTGACCACTCCTGATGTTCTCAGCACCTCATCAACCTCAGGAAACCTGAGGACACAATCTAGTGTCAGGGCTCTAACCTATGACGCCTGCTGGGTTTTCTCACACTCCCCTTATCACCAACCCAAGCAAATGATAAGAATCAAGCCATTAATTAACAATTGGAAATTATTCCTTACAAAATGCAGTACACAAAGTGATATATACATATTTTCCATGCTTTTCTTTTATAACATTGCACCTCACATTTAATCTTTACAGTTAGTATTCTTGTTTCTCTGACAACACACTAAGAAACCATCTCAGAATTACCCGTTCTGCTCCCTTTAATCTTGGTTCTATTAGCTTCAGTGTCAGAAAATGACATGTTCTTCTTTTTCCTCAAATTCTAGTCTGATACTCCATTTCCAATCTTACTATATACAGATGGCACACAAATGCAGAGTCATTCTAATGGTTAAAATGCTTTTTCTTTCCATGAAAAGAGGCATAGGCATATTTTCTCTTGTTAAAAAAGTAATTTCTTAAAAGGCAACCAGCTCACTGGATTCGGGTGATTGAAGTATCTTCACCCTAACAAAATGACTTAATCAACACACACACACACACACACACACACACACACACACACACACACACACACACTCCCCAACTGGGAAATTAATGGAGCCTATATTCAAGATGTTTAGTATTTTCAGACATGCTGGCAAACTGGACTATCAAGGACAGAGCTGCAAACAAGAAAATCATCTCACAACCATTTTATTAATATAAAGGAACACTTCAATATGTGAAGAGTCCCAGACTCAGAAACAGTCTGTGAATATTTTCTCAAGGAAATCATTTGAATCCCATGAAAATATGTGTAAGAAATAAGAGCAAATGGGAGAGGATACAGAGGTTCTGTGAATATTATCCAGGCTGCATTTATGTTTCTATGTCATTGATCTTACATTCAAAATAAAATTCACTATCCCCAAAATGATTGGCATTTATTTTTTCTTGGATTATACATACTCTTATTTTTTCCTCGGACTATACACAGTCTTATTTTTTCCTCATCAAGCTGCTGATATCATAAGATATTATTTAAAACATCCTTTCTTGTTTTATTAAACTTTTGAAAAGATAATCTGCATGCAAATAATTGTGTGTGTCTGAGATTGTAAAATTGTTATCTGCAGAGTCAGTTTCTGTGATCTAAAACTCTGAAATTCTATTCATTGGTGTGTGTGTGTGTGTGTGTGTATTTCCTAAGTGCTCATCTATGCTAACACTCTGCTATATTATGAAAGTATTTATTGCTAAGATGGTCTTATTACATGATTCGAACAAGTCAAAGTCAATTTAAAGACAGCCCTTGAGCACTTCACATTGGTGTGGTCAGGAACATAAGACAATTCTCTAGGAAAAGACACTCACTTATCCCCATGTTATAGTCATCGCCTGTGTCTCTCAAGTTCAGAGTTGCTGGCCAGACTCTGATTATAGGGTCAGCAAATGACAACTCCAAGTACTGTTTGAATGACAAGCTTTGGCTAATTTTTAATTGATACCTGGGCACACGATCAAAGATGTGGCCAACGTGGTTAACTTGCTTAGCTGCCATTTAGCAAATTCCTCAAAAGCTATGTTTGAATACCAAAACTTCAGAAGTGGGATAGTTTAATAAGCCATGTAAGGTGACGTGTGGAAGAGAGTACCAGAAATGACAGTAACAAATATTTATTTTTTTACAGGCCTTATGTTGAAAGGTAAATACGTGTTTGTTTATATTTTAAGACCTCTGAGAACAAGGTCAGCTTAAGTGTGCGACTGACATTTCCTCTAAATGAACGTGAGAAAGCAAAACAATAGCTGTTAACCAAGAATAAAATAGAATCACCAGGTGCAACTCACTTAGCAACTGCTTTATCAGTCTACCTTTATTTTATAAAAATGTCATCTGACCAATAATACCATTTTTGCCCACTCAGGATTATTTTCATTCGTGGAAATAAACAGGGTTACTATTAAGACTATGCAAGTTTCTAATGTCATTAACTGTGACATTATTACGCCCTCTTTTTAAGAATAACACCACCAATACCAGCAGTCCACTAATAAAGCATAACTTTTGGTAGCCTGAAGACTCAGGAATTTCAAAAAGTAATTCATTAAAATTGAACTTCCCAGAGAAAAGGGTTGTAATTCTGCTACCTGACTTAGTATGTGACATATTCTTTATGTTATCCTCAGTGGTAGCACATTGTCATTCACTGGAGAGAGTTTGCGTTGGAGGGATAGTTTGAATTTGCATAAAAGTGTGATGAATCTGAAAATGATCAAGCAATGAAATTCCATTCTCGTCTTTAAAATATATACACTTACATAGCATGTCCTGTGCATTTATTTTCATTTAAGTTACTAACTTCCGTGAGTTTGAAACACACACACACACACACACACACACACACGTATCAGAATGTATTAGGCAGGCTCTACTTATTCTGTATGCTCACCTGCTACATGCATTCACAAAATAGATGGGAAGAATTACCCTGGAGTAATTTCTGGGCTCATTTGTTTACCATACACTTGCTCGATTTTATTGTTATCCTTGTAACATGTAATAAAATAAGCCAACATGTGTCACACAATGTTAGTGAATAATTATAAGGCAGCATGACAACTCTACAATTTCTTGGGACTAAAGAATAAAAACAATGAAAACAGCAGGAAGACAGAGCAGAAAGGAATTTGAAAATATTCTCTTTCTAATAAAACATGAGACCGTCACAATTTTATACGCATTTAAATTCATATGTTGTTTTCCTATCAGTTCCGGGAACTGTTGTATATTCAGAGTTGAATATACTTGATGAACTTACAATCAATTAAATAGTATTAAAAATTTTAAATTGGCTAGAAAGTTGGCATTATAAGTACAGTGTACTTTTTAAAAGTAATTTTATTAATGTATAGTTGCTTTACAATGTTGTGTTAGTTTCTAAGTACAGTGTAAACCACCAGGCTATGAGGACTTTGGAATAGGGCCAGGAAAATTCTTTGGATGGAGGTGATATTTTATTTTCTCCTTCAGGGCAAGTGGGATAGAATAGCTTAACAATACATGGATGTCAGTAAATCACAATGCAATTATTTAATATTGGGCTTCTCAGCTAGACTCTAAGATCTCTGAGCTCAAGACAGGAAGAATATCACTTCTATCCCTTCCTATTTTTTTAATGCCTGGCAAAGAGTAGATGTTTAATAGCATCTGTTGAACAGATAAATGAAATGCAACAGCTGCATTTTTATGTAAGAAAGGGAGACATTCAGTAAAGGATTATTCTGGGAATATAAAATTTGACCAAAGTCCTGTTATTTGTGGAATAGAAAGTTTAGAGCCTTCGGTTTCTGGAGATTAAGTATAAGGCTAAGATGGGGGGTTGGTGCTACCATTAGTATAAACAGGGAGTCAGGAGAAAAGTTTGTCTTGAGTTCATGGGAGAAAAACTTAAATTAAGGACATGTTGTATTTAGAGCTGCAGAATATCTTATACAGCAAACCGTCAGGTTAGTATTTCAAAATTCAGCACTGGATGCCTGAAGAGAGATCTAAGCCTTAACATACAGATTTTCGGAACTCCACTTACATACACCCATGATAGATAGATGGAGAGCTAGATAGATAGGGATAGACATGTAGATATTGTACATTCAGATTTGAGGTTGGTATAGGTGTAAATATAGATTTATATATATTTAGGTATATATATACACTTTAAATATTTAAACATTTTAAAATTATGATAAGAGGTAATAATTAGAACTGATGGAATGAATAAAATTTCTAAATAATAGAAATTGTTTAGAATACAATTTATCCAAAATTAGAATAAATTAATATTAGAATAACATTTATAATTAATTATGCATTAAATTTAATAATAAACATTTTAATACGTATAAATCAAAAATTGTATAAAGAACATATAAATATGTTATAATCTTATAGAATTAAGCACATTTTGGCTATGTTTGAAGTAATTTTTTTTTTTTTTTTTTTTGCTCAAGTCTAGACCAAAAATTTAATATGAGGGAGAAAAGCAGGAACTCATTTTCTCCAAACAGTAAGCATTGATATTTTAAATCACCAGTCTTTGATTTATTGATTCAGCTTCATTCAAATTGTTTTAGGCCTGTCATATTGGCAAAATATGTGATGTTTTAATTTCTTTTTTTCTCTTTACTTAGGAAGTATCCTTATCAAATGATCTCTTGCCTAAGGACAACTCCAGCAAGTTAGTTTTTATTACTGTTTTCCATAATAAATTATACTATAAAATGTCACCTCAGGACATAAAAGAGGACTTTAAAAAATAGTAAACCTGCCCCTCTTCTGGATCAGAATATTTACTATCTAAAGTTGTTATGCCCACACCAATTAATCTGTGAATGAAATTCAACTGAAACCAAATTTCCAAAAGTGTTTTCCTACTGTTGTAAGTAGTCAAAATAGTCCTAAAGGTTGGTAGAATAAAAATATTAGCACCCCAAGTTGAAATATAAAGGAGAGAGGGCCTTGCCCTGTCTTACATAGAACATGTACCCACTAAATTGTTGCTGAATGAATAAATGAATTAAGTAATGAATGAAAAGAAAAGCTGGGAGAGTTGCAAGAGGATTGATAAGACTCTTTTGATACAGAGTGTGAAGGGAAGGCCTAAAAATCATGGTGGAGCCGACACTGAGAAAAATCTGGCAATACAGCTCCCCCACCAAACACGAGGTATCATTAGATGAAGGTAAAGCTGGTGGACCTGGGAGGGCAACCATAGCAACATTGAATCTCAAACCCAACCCAATTCCTAAATAACTTAAACCGAGCCCCTGGGCTTCCCTGGTGGCACAGTGGTTAAGAATCCGCCTGCCATTGCAGGGGACACGGGTTCGAGCCCTGGCCCGGGAAGATACCACATGCCATGGAGCAACTAAGCCCGTGCATCACAACTACTGATCCTGCGCTCTAGAGCCCATGAGCCACAACTACTGAGCCCATGCACCGCATCTACTGAAGCCTGCACGCTCCTAGAGCCTATGCTCTGCAACAAGAGAAGCCACCACAGTGAGAAACCCGCGCACCGCAATGAAGAGTAGCCCCCACTCGCTGCAACTAGAGAAAGCCCACGCACAACAACGAAGACCCAACACAGCCAAAACTAACTAACTAACTAAATAAAAATAAATAAGTTTATAAAAAAAAAACAAAAACCGAGCCCCGATAACAAAGGCAAAGCAGACAGAAAGGTACACCACCTATTATCAGGTATAAAATCTATTTACCTTAGTCACTACTGTCCCACACAAGAGGTCTTGATTTAAAGAACAAAGATTATAAGGCACATGGAAAGACAAAGCAAAAAACAAAACAAACTGAAAAACCAATAACATACTTCCAAGAGACAAAGTAATCAACTAAACAAAACCCACATATTACGCAAATGCTAAGACTATCTGAAAAGAAATTTAAAATTAAAGATTTAAGGACATTTAAGGATGCAAATGGAAAGGTACACGAGAAAAGATCTGATGGGAATTTTCAGCAGAGATATCAAAACTACATGAAAATATTGAATGGAAATGAGATGAAAGGAAAGCACAGTAATGGAGATACAGAATGCCTTCAATGGGCTTATCAGTGGACTCAATTCAGACGAGAAAAGAATACGTCAGCTTGTAAAGACATCAACAGAAACTAACCAAACAGAAACACAAAATAATAGATAAGAGAGCATCCAAGAACTATGGGACAACCTCAAATAGTCTAATTTGTTCATAACTGGAATAAGAGAAATGAGAAGACAGGTAAATTGAAAGAGGAAATATTTAAAACGATGAAGAGGAAGAATGTTCTAAAAAATATAGCCAGACAGATCCAAGAACCTTTAAGATCAGCAAGCAAACAAACAAGTTATATGATTTTTCTAAGTTTTATTACTTTGACAGAAGATACGCAGTTATAAACCTTTTTTTTTTTTTTTTTTCGGCCTCTCATACAACTTCCTTGCCCCTTAATGCTGTGGCTAAGAGTATGCAGATTTCACTTCCCAGTGTCCCTTGACAGCTGGCTTCTTGTTTGTTTCCACCAATAGGAGGCATTAATGGGAGATCAGACGGCAAGAGATGAGAGAAACCAATTTCTTCCTCTCTATTTTGTCTGGCAGCATTGCTAGATGTGTGCATCTGCTAAGAATTTCTAGCTTCAACCACAAGACTCAAATTTCTTTGTTCTCCCAAAATGGTAGCTGCACCCCTGTAACTCCAGTACTGGCCATGTGTCCCCTCCTCCGACTTTGAAGGCTCCAACTCCTCCTCACTGTAACTCATCCAGCTGGGTTGTATGGGCCAGGGGCTGTTGTTTATCACAGATACTAACATCTGAGTTAATTTGCTACTCCCTTCTCTCTCTCTGAACTTCCGATACATGCAAATAATTTTCTTTATACTTGTTTCAGTTTTCCTGAAAGAATACTGACTAATAAAGAAAAAAGATCCACAAGGATACAAAGTAGCTCCCTGCTCTTACTTGTTCAATTATACGCTATTAAAACCAAATTCAAATATATATAATTTCTGAGCAAAAGGCAAATACTAAAATTAATCATAAATTGAATATGAACATGTGCTTCTGTTACAAGGGAAATATGAATCAAGATACTCAGCATGCTACTAAAAACATATATTATCATTGTGTGTTTACAAAAAAGCATGTAGGTATCCACATCCCTGTTGGAGAAGAACTCCCAAGCTGACCAGTGGGAAGTGCCCTGTGATAAACCTCTAGATACTCACAGTAAGGGAAATGTAAGAAAACTAATTCTGACTGAGTCCTTTATTTTTGCTCGAGTTTCATGCATATTTGATTTGATTTAATTCCACCACTCCACACATTTATAAAGAAAGGTATTCTAATCTTCTTCAGTAGAGACTTTTATATAGATTAAGTGGCTTTCTTCAATGTAAACCAGGTTCTGTATGACTTCAAATTTCATGTTACTTCCATTGTAACATTGATTTTTGATTAGTTTCCCATAACTCTCTGACTTTGGATGAACCATTTTGCTGACAAGTAATGTCAAAGATTGTATAAAGCACACATAATAAGATATGAGGCCTGTAACTGTTCTTTAAACATGGTAAACACTAGCCCCATGTAGCTATTTAGATTTAAAGTTAATTAGATTTAGGTGAAATCTAAAATTTAGTTCCTATTAGCATTACCCACATTTCAAACGCTCAATAGCCACATGTGGCTCGTGACTACCATACTGACTAACAGCATAGTTATAGAATTTTTTCTATCATCAGAAAATGCTACTGAACAACATTGACTAAGAGTATAAGGCCTTCACAAAGGGAAAGTAAACTCATACTGTGTGCTCTCTCATGAACTCTATGTCATTCCCAATGTTGTTCTTTAATACATTTCAAGGGCATGTCACAGAATTTCTAAAGTTAGTTTTCAAGTGATAAAGCAAAAAGAATAAACTCTTCAGGCCAGATGCCCACAAAACTTAAAATCCAATATTACATGAAGATTTCTTGAGCATATCGACAAATAAACAGATGGAATACTCAGGATTCAAGTACTATATCTCACATTGGAAACAATGAATAAAATTCCGAAAAAGATGAACACATACAGGAAATTATTGTCTAGAATCTGTAAAATATGAAGTAGCAATCATTGCCTTAAAGAAACAGGAATAAATCATCCAAATCACTTTGATGAAGAAGGAGTAGGAAAACTGTTTTTAAGAATGTTAAAACTCACCTTCTAAAACAGTACGTTGACATCATGCCTAAGAAGGAAAACCACATTGAATGATGCTTTAAAAAGATCAACTCTTAACATGAAAAACAACCAAAAAGAGCTGCCACATTGCTCTAACAATAAGTATCAATATGTGGATTGACAGCAATATGGGAGATGGGGATTTTATTAGTCACACCCACGTTAATGATGGCGGCACCAGGAATTCCCTGGCAGTCCAGTGGTTAGGACTCCACCTTTCCATTGCAGGAGACACGGGTTCGATCCCTGGTCGGGGAACTACTATCCCACAAGTGGCACGGCCAAAAAATAATAATAATAATAATAATAATGGCAGCACCAAGGGCTGCAGCATGCCCATTGCCACTCACACATTGTGAAGCAATTGTGCAATTGTGAAGCAATTGTGTTCCACCTTGTGCAGTCCCACGATGTCGACCCCATCACTTGGCTTGCAGGTTCAGAGGCTGCCAAAGAAGACCCGAGTCACACAGGCACGGGAGGGAACAACGCTTTACTCAGAGAAAAGACAGAGCAACGTCAGCGTCTATAGTGACCATTGGTCCTTTATGGCCAGAGGGTTCCACGTTACCGCCAAGGCAGGGAGATGGTCTCAACGCACTCTTCCTGTGTTCTAGGCAGAGGACCACCGCCAGCAGCAGATACAGCGGTGGGGTGAGCCGCATGCCACCACAACACAGACAGAACAAAGATGTACACATCAAATCTGGCACAGGAAAAAGGTAGTCCTGAACAAGGCAATATGCCCAGCACAGGCTCTGAGGACTCTTTATGTCCGCATAAGGAAATGTTCTGGAACCACAGCAGCAAACTCTTATGCAAGTGTGCAGGGGTGCCAGACTCTGCATGACTGCCTTTCCCGCACAGTCTCACGTTGACTGCTCTTCTTCTCTTCCTTAGTTTCTCTGTATGTGTAATAGGCAGATAATACTCCATGTACATATATATATGTATCAGTGTCAGAGTGCCATTGGGAGAACAAATGAAACAAATACTGGCTACAAGAAAACTTGAATTTTTCAAACCAGGTGAGCCCATTTTAATACAAGCTGTTGTTATATGAGTCCAAAATTTGAATTTGGCAATTTCTTGTTAAGAACATAAATGTATCAAAAGTATGGTGGCAGGATTGGACCTAGTCATCCTTGACTAATATGTGTGCTTTCCTGATTCTTGTCAGCCCACCAGGGACTTACTTCTTAGACTAATCTCTCAAGATTGATATGACTATCTCCATCATACAGTAAGGAATCCTTGGCTTTATAATACTTAAGTGATTTTTTTTTGAGTCACATCATAAGTAAATAGTAGACTATAAGACATCTTACATATCTCACTCTTAATTTCAAGCTCTTTCCAAAAAAAGTACTGAAGGGAATTAAATAAATAGAATAGATTTGACTACTCATAACTATCTCTTCAAATTTTACCACATTGGACCCTGATTATAATTTCCTACTGGAAAAAATGTGAAAAGAAAGTTCATTAGTAGGTTTATTTGAGAGAAGCCAAAATCAAACCCAAAATAAACCGTGATGAAAAAAAAGGTATTCCAACAAACAGATTACTGAAATCAGTAGGAGACAGAAGAGAAAGAAAAACACAACAAATCTAGACCAATAAAGAGTTCTATTTGATAGAAGAAAACTTTTAAATGAAATAAAAGCTTACTTTTGCAATCAAAACTATTTGTAAAATGTAATGTATGCACTGGTAAGTCAGTGCATAAATAACTGGGCAACAGTACTATTTGGAATGATAATAAAAGTGTTCACTTGCAACTTGTATTTTGAGAATCTATAAAATGAAATTGAATAGGGGGTTTCAAGACACAAACAACACCATCTTACTTTTATAATGTCCATTGCAATTTATTCTGGAGGGAAAACAATCCAGATTCTCTCCCCTGACCAAGTTGGAGTTATAGTCAGTACCTAGTGGTTCCGGGGTGGGGGGCAGGGGGAAAAATATAAAAGTACATTGCCTTCCCTGGTTACAGGGTGAGATGCCTTCCTGTTAAATGTTATAGCATTTTGACATAAATTACCTCTTTATGACTTGTTACCAAGGAAAGCCACAGGAGTTCAGTCTTATACATTAAAGGATGAAATTGATTTAGAGAAAAAATTAAACCCTCAGTAATTTTGGCAGAAAAATATAGGCTTATCCACTAAGAAAAGTGAGTGTTACTTTGTATCTTGAAAATTTAAAACAAAGTGATTATTCCTTGGAACAAACTCAAAATGAAATCCAACATTTTGTAATCTGGCGACTCAGGTTCAACTTTGGAAACCACCTCAACAAGCCCTGTAACTTTGGGCAAATAACCTCTTTAACTCTTTACAGCCTATACTCTAATAGTAATACTTCAGCGGGCTTTTGAGAAGATTGCACGATACAAGGTTAAAAGAAAACAACAACAAACAAAATCTTTGCAAATTGTAAATCATGTTGACTATACACCATGGTTATTATTATTGTCAATTGAGGAACCGGTAATTAAGGATTACCTCAACTGAAGTTTGAAGAACTGGTAAAATTCACCAGCCAAAGACATAAGGAACACATCTGGAGTCAGTAAAAGGTAAGTTTCTTCAGCTTGCTGCAACAAAGGATAGAGGAAGCATGTGGAGAGCACACACCGGGGAACTTTGGGGCATTTTGATAAGAGAGAGTTAGGAGAAACTGAATGATTTTTTTTTAAATAACAGTTTGAGATATAATTCATATACCACAAAATTCACCCTTTGAAAGCATATAATTCAGTGGTTTTTAGTATTTTCAACAAGTTGTGCAACCTTCACCACTCTGTAATTTCAGATCATCTTCATTACTCCAAAATGTAACTCAAAAGCCATTAGCCATCAGTCCCCACTTCCCACTACACCTAACCCCTGGCAGCCACAAATTTGTTTCTGTCTTTATGGATCTGCCTATGCTGTTCATTTCATATAAATGGAATCAAACAATATGTGAATTTTTTGTAACCAGTTTCTTTCATTTAATGACAGTTTCAAGGTTCATACATGTTGTGGCTTACTTCATTCCATTTTACTGTGAATAATACTCTATTCAGTGGATAAATGGCATTTTGTTTATCCACTTATCAGTGGATGAAAATTTGGGTTGTTTCCACTTCTAAGTTTTTACAAATAATGTTGCTATGAACATTCATGTACAGATTTTTGTGTGGACATGTTTTCAATTTTCTTGAATAAATACCTAGGAGTAGAATTGCTAGGTCATATAACAACTCTATGTTTAACATTTTGAGGATTTGCCAAACAGTGAATCACCAGGTTCAGTAAAACACAATCCATAAATAAATGAACATTGAGGGAAATTGTCTTCCAGATTCAATTAATTGAGTGGTTTTTGCTTATCATGTATATTATATTTCTATTTCAAAAGAAGAGCTAGAGAGAGAACCATTTCATAGATTCTTTTTGAAAAGTGGCCATATTTTCTGAACTAAGAAAATTTCTCCCTCTCTTTCTCTCTCTCCCTCAGTAATTTAAGAAAATATGATTTATTATTTTATGCAAATATTTTTACTTACAAAATAAATTAACTTCCTGAAATGAATAACTAAAATACCTGAAATTGAGAAGGTCCCTTGAACAATGTGTGACATATACCTTTTCAAAATAATGAACAATCAAAACATTCCTGAAATTTATCCCCTTGATAAGCAATATGACTCAACAATCCACCCTGATAGTAGGATAAGGCTTGTCCCAAAGAATTTCAGAAGTTCACTGGGACTTTTAACCAGTGAAAAATACTAAAACGTGGAGTGCTTTTCAGCAGTTATCATAGTGAGTCAAGTTTTATTTTCTCAGAAGGAAGCAATGTGTGATCTGAAGGATTTATAAATTTGGGAAGACTGAAATGACTAGAATGGACATTTAACAACTCACCCAATGCAACCTAAATCATCACTTCTGTTTGGAAGTTAACAACTTATCTTTCCAAATGCCCAGGTTAACATCCAGCCGTCTTCACATTAAGAAGAACTGAGAGGTTGGCATGACAACTGAGTGAAATGTATAAGAAGCAAAATTGACTCAGCTGAACACAGATCGGAGGTTATTCTGACCAGCAAAGGTTATTGAAAATTGTTTTCCATGTCAATTTCTTTCCAAACCAAACTATTTCTTAAACGTGTAGGTCAATGTGTCTCAGTATATCTATAGAGAGTCTGTAGCATAATTAAGCCACCAACTAAGGCTTACCAACTCCCATTTTTATGTTCTGTAAATATGTGGCAACAACAAAGAAGTCATTTGCTAAAACAAGATCTATTATACTCTTTTCCCCCCACAAATGGCCAGCATTACTAACATCATTCTCTACTCTTTGTTGCCATTCCTTTTGTTACAATTTAATTTGATTTAAGTATATCCTACTTACACCTCAAGGTCAAACTGAGGTTCATCCTGGCTTATTAGGAATTCTATTAGGCATTCCAGTTCTCTCAAGCTCTCTCTTTCTTTTGAGCATCTGTATACGTTTCATAATGTCTCTCATTTGCTATTTACCAAACATTGCCAGATGGCACTCCTTGAACTGTCGTCTGACAGTTAAATTTTGTTTAACTGAGCTTATAAATTGGCCTTGGCTTCACAATAAACTTATAAAATGCAACGAGTTAGAGCCTGTGTTTATTTCTTCTTTGTGGTCGCATGCTAAATATGAGAAAATTAAGGACTAGAGATATGAAATTACTCTGGTTGTAACATGGAGATTGGATTGAAAAGGAGCAAAAATGGATGTAAGGAAGACCAAACAGAGTTTAATTTACCCAGTTGTCAGTATATTTTATATCAACAGGTGATATATCTAACACAGATCAACATAAATTCTGGACTAATTGAGGAATTAAATGCAAATGAAACCATAAGGAACGCATGTAAAACTGTACTCAAGCTAGGTAAGTCTTGCTCAGTATAAATGCACAGGGATACAACATAAAGAAAATTTCTGGAAAATCTGAGCACCATTAAAAAAAAAAAAAAAAAACCTAAAAAAATGCTTTAAATATTACCATAAAAACTTAAGTAGGATCAATTTTTGACATATTCAAGATAAAAATGTTAATATCCCTGATTCACAGAAAGCCTTAGAAATCTACGATAAAACCACTATGCATCATCAGAGAAAAATTGTCAAAGAATATGAACAAAATATATAATAAAAATATAAATGGCTAATTAACATATGAAAACATTGTCTCACATATATTTTAAAAATCACATTAATATGCCAATATCTTACGGATGGGAATAAATTAGTACTAATTTCATGGAAGTCGATTTGGCAGAACTATCAAAAGCCTTCAAAATATTTATACCTTTCCGTCCAGTATAGCTACATCTATGAATTCCTTCTGAGGAAGTAATCAGAGATGTGCACAAAGATCTTAGGACAGTAATCAGTATTCTTAATCATATACAAAATATGAAATTTCATTGGTACAAGATCCAAAGAACAAATCAGTATGTCCATGTGATGGAATGTTATGTATCATTATAATCATGGTTTTGAGAGAAATGTTTAATGATATGGAAAAATAGGATAATATAAATTTGAGTGAAAAATATTGGTGTACAAAATTATAGAGAATATTATCTGAACTGAGTATATATATTTATATCATGTATATCATACAGTATTTGTCTTTCTCCATCTGACTTCTTTCACTGAGCATAATGCTCTCCAAGTCTATCCATGTTGGTCTTAAGAGATGAATTCTTTCATCCTCCCTTCACTTTCAAATTTCTAGACTCCATAAAGACCACTCTGGTTTGAATGAATTCTTCATTTAGGCAATAATACAATTTATTTTGTCACAAGTTTCTTTAACTACATGTCATGTACCTACTTATCTGAATTAGAATTTATATTTACTGTATTCTCATCACTAATTCATTTGCAAGCCATTTCTTAAGTTGAGTTACTTTCCTGGGTGGTTATAACTCCATATGTTGTTGAATTTTTTCTAGATTGTCGCTAAGAAAACAATTTTGCATCAAATATTAGGAGCAGTTTACTAATTAGATACCAACCCCAACTCCTCTTCCTAACCCACTAACTTATCCTCCATCTCGAACAAGGATAAGTCTGAGACCCAAGAAAGACTGAGTTTCCTGGATATTGTCCAATGGATTAAGTCATACGAAAAAGATCCTTTATGATACTGAAACTGAGCCTCCCTTGTGAAAGGCAATATATATCAGACAAAATGTAAGGGCTTCAAGTTAAATATTTCCTTTACCTGCCATTTAGTAGCTATATAAACTTAAATAACTCAATTAAACTTTGAGTCTCAGATGACTCATCCGTGAAGTAGGGATAATAATACCTCCCTCAACAGACTGTAATGAAGGTTAAATCATATAAAAGATATAAGATGTCTAACACAGATATCTGCTGCATTACACCTTCATCATTCTGAATTCTTAAATTAGTTATACCTGTATAATTAGATTAAAATGGCCAAAACTGGTGTGAATAGCAAACTAAAAATTTGTTTGGGGGATATTTGAGAACTTGATATTTAGGTGAATATCAATACTACTTTACGCTATATATTGTGTAGAAATTCCCTTGGTTATAAAAAGCCTCGTCATTTGTTTTCTTGGAGGAAAAAAACAACATTGAAAAATGTGTGCTGAAAGAAGCCAGATATTAGATAAACAGGTCTCTAGAGCAACTTTTACAAAGCGGTGTCACATTCTGACAGGGAGAAACATGCTTCCCTGTAGCCTCAATGTGTATGTCAGACAAGCTTAGCTGCTGCACTGGTATATTTTCAGATCTCTCCATGCCATTTTTAATCATGTGAAATCTGCTACAATATTGAGTTATATTTTAGACCACAAAGTACAAAATAGAACATATAAAATACGACAACCCAGAAAAAAAAAAAGACCCAAAGTCTTACATAGTGAGATTTGTCTTTTTTATAGGTTTCTAGAAAGCATGCTATAAATTTTCCCAGTAACCAGCCACTGGAGTCATATTTCCAAGCAGCGTCTACAGAGTAAAAGGTAATGCATGGCAGTTTGAGTACACATGAAGGATAACTGTTCTATCTCCACACAATACAGTGTTTGCACTATGAGGGTAATCAAAGTGCAACAACATTTGGGGGTAATGGTGAACAAGAGCATTCGAACATCAGACAGATGATCAGTGATGCCATAATATGTTCTACAGTGGAGGAAATGTGATAACATCATAGGGGAAGATAGCTAATTTGCCAAGGCAATGGGGGCTGTCAGTCAATGAGGGGAGGAGGGGAAGGAGGATGATTTAGGGTCAAATCAACAAAGGTTGTATTGCATTCCTGTGTGATTTGTTCGTACCAAAGAAACGTTGTCCCTCTCAAATTCCTGATGCAAAAGTTACATTTCAGAGCCAGACACAAAAGAAAAATCTGACCTGAATACAATTTTAACTTTTCAGAAAAATGCCAAAGTTCATCTTACTATAAGGGGAAGTTAGAAGACATTTCACATTTCTAAATATAGGTAGTTCACAGATCTACTCCCCCCCCCCAAAAAAATAGTATCTGTGGGCTCACTAATCTAGTATTAAGTAATTGAAGTGTTGTGTTGTAATTAGGACCACATCAATGAGACCATTTGATGAAGTAATTTAATTCTTACAGCGGACTCTCTGGCATGTCTTCTGCCTACAAAGACAGTAATCTAACTTATTTGTATCCCTTTACCTTTTTCCCACACTGCTCTACTGACTGGCAAATGTTAATCATTCTTTAAGACTCAGTCCATGTATCATCTCCTTCATGAAGACCTCCTTTGATACCTGCAGGATGAATGAATCACCTCCCCTGTGCATCTACAACACCCACCCACACAATTCTCTGTCTATATTTCCCATGATGCTGTAACTCTTCAAGGACAAAAAGGACCACATGTATCAATGCCAGCCCAATGCCTCCATGCTATTTGACAAGCAGTGTGCTCATAATTAAAAGCTATTTGGTAATAAGAATTGTTATATCTTTCAACTGGTCTATCAAATAATTAAGTGGGTGAAATTTTATAAATTGCTGTCAGAATGATAGAGTTTCTCCAAGATCTGTGCATCACTCTTACCTCCACACTTTCTGCCTATCCACCCAGGGAGGGAGCTCTGATTCCAGGCTTTCTGCAGTCCCAAATCATCTGAGGAAGCAGAAAGCAGAAAGGAAGGGATGGCCTGGAAAAGAGAAACAAGACAAATGGATAGGGAGGAGGAAGATGACAAGAAGGACAGACTTTTGAATGATAAATAAGTCCAAGAGAGTTGGTGATACTAGCTCCTGTAAATTTAAATCAAACACAGTCAATCCTACTAAAATGCTAGAATATATGTAGGAGACAAGCAAAGGCAATAGGAATAAATAATTGCTATTTTCTAAATAGGATTATGTAGTGTGTACCAACTCTTCCTTGTTTTTTAGGAAAAGCCTCCTGGCCTCAAATGTAGTAAAAATGTAATGAATAATGACTTACATCCTTTCTTCTCATGTGGAAGAACCAGTGAGTAGTGGAAGGTTTGTGAGATTTGGAGTGGAATGAGAATTTGATTTCTAGCTCTCGTAGCAAAATGACTTTAGGAAATTTACCTATCTTTTCTCATCCTCATTTGAAAATTTTTCAAATTGAGAAATCAGTAATATCTAGCTCCAGGAGCTGTGTGAGGAGTCAGTGAGATGTTATGTGAAAGAAGCTCAGGACATTCTGGTGTGTGTCCCAGACTTAACATTTTCTGCCTTCCTTGTTCCTCCTTTCTTCCTCATCCCTCCTTCTTTTTCTTTTCTTCTCTCTTCATTTCACCTATTGAAATGTGCATTTGTTTGTTTGCTTATTTTACTGACTTGATATCTGAACATGGTTCAGAAAAATGAATGATTAAATTTGTTGCTACTTAAATAGATGTGCTAGATCTTAAAGCGTTCTAAAAAACCTCGTTTGTATTACACTATAAAAAAAATTTGGTGACTCATGAAGTGAAGTTGGACCTACAGAAAGATTTCAGTAAATATGCCTGACTGGTTTGTTGATATGGCTTGGTTTAAACAAAACATCAGACATTTGAGGCATGTAGAATATGTGATTGTTATTATTCATATAACTTCTATGTTGTTGACTCTTGAAGTAGTCCCTTAGTAGACACTTTGTTATTTCATATGTCTTTCAAACATTTCACTTGGAAGCATCATGTTTGAAGAAAGTCCTTTAAACATTTCCAAGACTAAACCTATAATTTCCAAGACTAAACCAAGAGAGTGTCATTTCCAAGTTACCTACAAAAGCATTACAAATGGTTCCATTCCCCCATGTTTGACATTGTGACATCATTTTATCTCTTTTCCCTCATTTTCCCAGTTCTAATTTAATTTCTCTCTTTAATCACTTTCTTTAATTCACCTTTTCTTCTGCAGTCAACGATCACTATTATCCTCAGTCCTCAACATTCTTTTTTAAACATTTTCAAACATTTCTTCATCACACCACTTGCCAAATATTGATTTATTGTTTATTATATGCCAGATACTCTTCTGATTGTTGAGGAAACAACAAAGAATAAGATAGACATAATTCCTACAGTCATGAAATTGACTAGAATGGAAGATTGTAGTGGGAGAAGAGGGATAAAAAATAATGCCAAATGCTGATACATGCCATAAAAAATAGGCTAGACAGTCCTTGAGGAGAGAGAGGTGGTGGAGCTATATTATAGAGACAGGCAAGGGAAATCTTTGAGGAGATGGGTTTTGAGCTGAGACTTGAAGAAAATGGGCCAGGAGGAAATTATTAGGCTGGATGAGATTGGACTGAAGGAATTGATCCTCTGGTTCTCTCTAATTGATGTGACCTCAGTTTGGCTGGAGCACCCTACCTCCCTTTATCTCCTCATGGCTAATGATGACATCTTTGCTGCTGCTGTTATGTCCAGATTCTTGCACTGTCTCTTGTGGTTTCCCACTCTTCACCTATACCTTTGTAGTTAGTCACTTTGTAAATAAAATCTCCTCAAATTATCCTAATTTGAGCATACCATCTGTTTCCTGCTGGTTCCCTGACTGATATAGTAATTTGTACGGAAATGGCCTCATGAAAGAGGCCTTCAGAATTGGATGCTAGTGTTGTGCTAGTCATATATTTGAGTAATGTAGGATGACAGTCTTGCTGGGTGAGGGAGAAGGTAAATGGCACATAGGTGGGACTCAGGTGATCTATGGTATGTTCTGGCATTGCGATTACTGAAATTATCACTGCTGGTGGCATGAGATGAAGCGCAGGTAGAGGGTAAAGCCTGGAGAAATCAAAGCTCTGAGTCACTTCGTTGCTACCACATATAGTGATTATTGAACCACCTGGATTCTCTTATAATACCTTAAGAAGGCACATAAGAACAAAAGAGTATAGGAGCTACGAATATAGATTAAGAACACAAGTGGAGAAACAGAAGGCCACCACAGCAGTTTCAAATCATTTTTTGTACTTATAGGATAAGGACCTGGATTAATGTTCTCAACTATGTGAAATCTTTCTCTTCCTACCTTCTCAAATGTAATCCTAGGAATTTTGTCTATAAACAAAACATTTCTGGGCCAGAAACACTTTCTCTCTTTATAACAAGGCTTCACATTATATTGAGTGCTGCAAGTTCCATCATTTTTAAAGGACAGAGACATAAATGATAAATAATGGTATATAAATTATTACAATCAAAAATATTGTTTATGGAGTTTGGAGCTTGGAGATTCAAGTATTGATTTCAGGTCCAGGCTCTGGATCTGTTTGGAACATGTGCGGAGTTGCAGGGCTATTTCAATACTCAACCACACCATGTTTCTCAAGTGAGAAGACAAGTCAGTAAGGAATGAGACACTGACCCATCGAATAAGACCATTTAGGTATATATGAACAGGTTGAAACCTTAAATCTCAAAGTATCCTCTTCCTGTGGATGTAGTCCTCTTCTGCCTAAAAGCCTTTAAATGACACACAAATTATTACTGACCCTCCTTAGGACTTAGCACCACTCACTGCCTGCAAACCAGTAAAAAACTTGGACAGAAATAAGCCTACTGGGGAGGAAATAGTTTATAATTCAAAGAAGTTTTTAAAACATCTTGCTAATTAGTATTGGCAAGAACCTGGGGAATAAATGGACTCTATAGGTGTTATACCAAGAGAGAAAAACAGAAAACAAAGGTGCCAAATCCATTCATATTGATACGGGTATCTTTGTCCAATACTTGAAAAGTAATGGGTTGGCTTAAGGGCCTGAGAATGACACTATGTTGGTGTTATGGACTGAATGTTTGTGTGCCCTCCAAAATGCATGTTGAAACCCTACTTCTCACTGTGATGGTGTTAGGAGATGGAACCTGCAGGAGATAGTTAGAATTGGGTGATTAAGTGTGAAGGTGGAGGCCTCATAAATGGGATTAGTGCCCTTATAAAAGAGATTCCAAAGAGATCCCTATCTGACAATGCTGGCGCCCCGATTTGACTTCCAAGTCTCCAGAAGTGTGAGAAATAAATATTTGTTCTTTAAGCCATCCAGTTTATGATATTTTTGTTATAACAGCCTGAAAGGACTAAAACAGTTGGATAGTAGGAGTCTGGGCTCAATGATGACTTACAGTTAATAGAGTCAACATGCTGGAACTTAACTGCCATACTATATAGGATGGATTTCAAAGTTTCAGTAAGTGGGGATGTTTGGACTGGATCTATCATGCGAAAGGCTCAGAAAAACAGTCCTTTCACCAAGACAGTAAGGCATGAAGAAATCACTGGTAAGGGGGCTATCATTGTCCTTGAAGATGGTAGTGATGGGCTGCAAATATGCAGTTAGGTTTCCTTATTTCAATGTGAATTATGGGATTCCAGAGGAGTATGGTTTACAGTTGTCAGAGACAAGGTAGACAATAACTACAATAAACCAGAGGAATGGAATGGTATAGAAAATACAGTAAGTCCCCCACATACGAAAGAGTTCCATTCCAAGAGCATGTCCAATTTGTTCATAAGTCCAACAAAGTTATCCTAGGTACCCAACTAACACAATCAGCTATATAGTACTGTACTGTAATAAGTTTACAATACTTTCCCCACAAATAATACATAAAAAACAAACACAAAAAAATTAAGAAGACATTTTTAATCTTACAGTACAGTTCCTTGAAAAGTACAGTAGTACAGTACAACAGCTGGCATACAGGGGCTGGCATCGAGTGAACAAGCAAGAAGAGTTACTGACTGGAGGAGGGAGAGGAGGTGGGAGGTGGCAGAGTTTAAGGGTCATCAGCAATAGGAGATGGAGGGCAGGCTGCAATTTCACTCATGCCTGACATGGATGGCACAGGTTCAGGTCCCTTGCTGGATTCAATTCTATCTACCCTCTTGAAAAAATGATCCAGTGACGTCTGGGTAATAGCTCTTTTTTTCTCATCATAGATGACAGGGTAGCACTGGATTGTATTCTGCAACCTTCGTGTACCGTTCTACGTTTGGGTCCTGTGCCTCAAAAACTAACAGTGCCCCCTCAAATAAAGAAAACCCCCTTGCCATTTCCTGTGTTGTGAATCTCTTCGGTTCTTCAGTTACTTCTTCTTCCTCCTGTCTCTCTTCGTCCTTTCTCTGGGCCTCCAATTTCATTAGGTCTTCATTAGTAAGCTCTTCGTGTTGCACCACGAGGAGTTTAATGAAATGGTCCTCTTGAAGATCTAGCTGCAGCTTCTCACTAAGGGTAACTAAGTTGCTGAAGACCTGTTTGGACTCCTCATCCACCTTCTCAAATCCGTGAAAATCGTGAACAAACTGCAGGCAAAGGTTCCTCCAAACCCCATTCATGGTGATGGCCGTAACCTCATGCCAAGCAAAGTCAATATTTTGTTGATGTTAGAGTCGTTCCAAAATTGTCACAAGGTTGTTCCTGATTCATCACTTGCCTTTACTGCCTGACAAAAAGTGTGACGTAAATAATATTTCTTGAAAGTCGCTATAACTCCCTGGTCTATAGATTGGATGAGTGACAGAGTATTTGGTGGCAGATGCACTACAGTACTTTGAAGTTGGGATGAAAGTCATCCATGAATGCGGGGTGGCCTGGAGCATTGCCAAGCAGCAAAAGACCGTTGAACGGTATGTCTTCCAAGCAATATTTCTCTACCTCCAGGATAAAGTGGTGGAAAAACCAGTCCTGGAAAACGGCCTGTGTAACCCAGGCTTTGGGGTTACTCTTCCACACAACAGGAAGAGAGCCCTTGGCTATGTTTTTAAGGGCTCTTGGGTTCTCTGAATGATAAACTAAGAGAGGCTTCAGCTTCAGATCACCAGAAGCATTGCCACCAAACAACAGTTAGCCAATCCTTTGCTGCTTTATAGTTTGGCATCAACTTTTCCTCCTTACTGATGTAACTTCAGTCTGGCATCCTCTTCCAGTACAGTCCTGCTCATCCACATTTAAAACCTACTCAGGTAAACTTGCCTTCCTCAGCAATTTCTCAAAGCATTTCAGGAAATTCCTGGGCAGCTACCATATCCACACTCACTGCCTTGCCACTTACTTTTACCTTGTGAAGGTTGGCTCTAGCCTTGAACCGATGAAACCAACCATGGCTGGCATTAAAAGATGTGCCCTCTGATTCTTCGCCACGTTTCATCTTTAAGTCTTCGTAAAGGCTTTTAACTTTCTCTTGAATCAGCATGAAGCTGAGCAGGACTCGACGCTGATGTTGATCCTGCATCCACACGCTGAGAAGTTTCTCCATCTCCCCCATCACTTTCCCACGCGCTTCTTCGATATTATTGTCGACATCATCGGCACAGCAGACTTCACACGTTCCATGATCGTGTCCTTGTTCTTTAGAATCGTGCCGATGGTTGAACAATTCATGTTATAAGAATGAGTGACATCTAACATCTTTTCGCCTGGCTCCACTCTCTCAATTATTTTCACTTTTGTTTCCATTGTTATCACTTGGCACTGGCCTTTCTCAGCAGTACCTGCTACATCACCGCTGCTTTTATGCCTGCTTCTAGACATCCTGTGCTGGAAATAAAGATACTGTACTACTGTACTCTATACAGTACTGTACAGTAAAGTACACAAAAGCACAGACACTTGTAGAGGATGCACGCTCGTGACAATGTATGCCAGACACGTGAACTAACTTACGTGATTGGACACGCAAAATCATGTTCGCATCTTTGAAAGTTCCCAACTTGAAGGTTCGTATGTAGGGGACTTACTCATAAAGATTTGTTGTGATGACATTTATCGTGAGGTCCCTAGAAATGAAACAGATGGCCAACCTTATAAGGTATTGCTTGTATTATATGGAGGACGACTGGGAAAAAAATCAACATCTGAGGAGGTGCGTAACTTGAATTTCCCAAGCAAAGATTTATGGCCTTTTACGCATTCTCAAATCTAAGCTAGTTCTCTGTTCTGAAGTACCTTTACTAAGGAGATGATCAGAGGGCCCTGAGGAAGAGCCATGTAATGTGGTCAAAGGATGTACTGTGAATTTCCCCCAAACTATTACTGTCTTGCCCCAGGGCCTTGGCATCTCTTTTTCATCTTGTCATAATATAGGAAGAGGAATCTTGATCATTTAGGTATCCCATAGAACATTACATGGGTCCATTACACTAATCATATTATACCAACTGAACCTGGTACACGAGATATAGAAAGCACTTTTGATCCCTTAGTAAGACA